>NC_091247.1:196873981-197174722 GCF_042477335.2 Ovis canadensis
GGAATCAAGACCATCCCCAAGAAAAAGAAATGCAAAAAGGCAAAATGGCTATCTGAGGAGGCCTTACAAAAAGCTGAGAAAAGAAAAGAAGCAAAAAGCAAAGGACAAAAGAAAAGATATACCCATTTGAATGCAGAGTTCCAAAGAATAGCAAGGAGAGACAAGAAAGCCTTCCTCAGTGATCAGTGCAAAGAAATTGAGCCCAATATGAGGCAATAGCAATGAAGCAGTCAAGGCCTATGCCAGCCAATCATAACATGTGTTTGAGCCACATTGTGCCCCAAGCATTCAGTTGGCAAACCCTTAAGTCTCTTTGCCTAGTATCTGCTGGATCTTGTGGGAGATTCACAAGTGAACACCTCTGATTCCTGACCTCACTGATGTACAATAATAATAAAGATTATTATCATTCTAATGGCAGTAACCATTATAGCATGGTTGATAGGCCCCAGGCACCATGCCACTATTATTCAATCCATATATGAATCCTGGGTGGTAATCATACTCAACTCTGTTTTAAAGATGGGCAAGTGGAGGCTCACTGAGGATCAGTTACCTGCTCGTGGTCTCCTCTAATAGCTCTTGGAGCCCAGGTGAAAGTTGAAGCCCTCCAACTTGTTAACTTCCCAACCACATGCTCTTAAGCCACTGTTCAGGTGTATCTCAAGCTATTTTCTGTGATATGTTAAAACATATGTTTCTTAAAGTAAGAACAGTCAATTCTGTAGTCAAAAAATAGAAAACAAAATTTGAGTTGTGGAAAGTTAAACCCTACACACGGAACAGGGAAGCCTGCTGTGCTTCAGTCCTTGGGGTCACAGAGTCAGACATGACTTAGCAACTGAACAACAACCACAGCAAACCCCATACATTGCTTACTTTATTCACAGTCTATAATATTGTCATGCAGGACTTGCCTTGACATTCAGTGGCTAAGACCCAAAACGCCTAATGCAGGGGACCGAGGTTTGATCCCAGGTTAGGAAACTAGATCCCTCATGCCAAGAGTTCACATGCCACAACCAAGACCTGGCTCAGCCAAATAAATAAGTAAAGTAAAAAAAAAAAAATTGTTGTGAATCCTCCGAAGTGAGTATATTTTATAATACGTTTTCCAAGCTAATGGAAATTTTACAAATGATCTCAAGTCTAGTGTTCAATGGAGTTATGTTTGGAAAATTCTTACCTATAATAACTAGGCCCCTCACTGAGATATGTTGTCTTTAAGGAATGAAGTATTTGGGGGTGCATAGATTTCAATTCGCAGTCAGAGAATGCAAGAAAGTTTGTGTGTGGGTCCAAAATGTTTGTGATTGGGCCCTAAAAGTGGATAATATTTTAAGAGATGTTAATGTTTACTTAGGTGATCTTGAAGATTAGAAAAAATTCCAGGATAAATAATTTCAATCAGAGAAACAGTGTAAACATACATGTAGAAAGAGAAATGCACAGTGCTGAATTTGGGGAATGTAGAAAACAAGTGTATTTTGATGTTTATCATGTCTTAATCTTATTTTTAGTTATATCTTAAAATATTGGTCTATTTCTTCAGGAATTAGAAAAGCTCACTTTAAGATTTCAAGTCAAATTACAGGATGTCATCTTTAGTTGTATCATTTAAAATTATTAATTCGTTGAACAACTATTTACTGACTGCTTGTGATATTCCAGGCCCTATTTTGCTTGCCTAGACTACAGCTATAGTTAAGGTATACAGCCTTCTTGTTCTCGGATGATGCAGAGACAAAAGCAATATCATAGTAAACAAGGCAAGGAGAAAATATCAACTGGTGATAAGTGCTATGCAGAGAAATAAATAAGGCTGCGGTGATGAAGAGTGAATTAATGGCTATTTTAGAATAGCAAGAAGGAGCCGGCATTTGAAGATCTTGGGGAAAACATATTAGGCAGAAAGAACAGCTGGTGCAATATATCCCTAGGGAGAAAGGAACTTGAGGTTATTGGGTAATAGGGACGAGGCTAATGTGGTTGCAGCACTGGCAAGGAGGAAAGTAGTAAGAAGAGTTCAGAGAGACTGATAAGACCACAGATTAAAATGTTCGAGTTTTTTTCTGAGTGTGTTGGTTAACTATTAGAGATACGTAGGAAAAGGCTTCAGAAAAGAAAAGGAAGAGGAAAGAAAGGCGGAGGGACTTCTCTGGTAGTCCAATGGTTAAGACTCTGCATTTCCAGTGCTTCCACTGTGGGAGGCATAGGTTCAATGCTTGGTTAGGGAACTATGATCCCACATGCCATGCAGAGCAGCAAAAAAAAAAAAAAAAAAAAAAGGGCCTTGACTGTATGTGTGTAATCTCTGGCTGATTTGTGAAGAGTAAACTACAAGGAAAAGAGTAGGAGTGAGGGTTGGGGGCAGTTAGGAAGTGATTGAATAGTCTAGCAAGGACCAGCTTGGATTAGGAGAGGTAGTTGTGATGGAGAGTAGACATTTTTACGTATAGATTTTAAAGGGTGTCCTAATGAAATGCATGGAGGGGTAGATAGAAGGAAATTAGGTGTAGGTTGGTGGTATTCACTGATGAAGAAGACTGAGGGAGACGCAGGTTTGGATGGAAAATAAGAAGTTTTATTTTGGACCTTTTAAGTAGGAAATGCCTATTATTCTAGTGGAAAGGTCAAAGAAACAGTTGAATAGGTGAGTCTTGTTTTTAGGAGTGAGGTCTGTGCTGGAGGTACAGGGATATATTATTCCACATTTTTTCATTAACAGAAGGGGATCTTCCTGACCCAGGGACTGAATCTGTGTCTCCTGCATTGGCAGGTGGCTTTACCACTGGCGCCACATGGGAAGCCAAGTGAAAGTGTTAGTCACTCAGTCCTATCTGACTCTTTGCAACCCCATGGACTGTAGCCCGCCAGGCTTCTCTGTCCATGGGATTCTCCAGGCAAGAATACTGGAGTGGGTTGCCATTCCCTTCTCCAGGGATTGAACCCATGTCTCCCACACTGCAGGCAGATTCTTTACTGTCTGAGCCACCAGGGAAGCCCCCAAGAGGGTCTATAACAGTTAAAATGCCTTTTAAAAGGTAGAAAAGGCCCTCAAGTAAATAGACAAAATATTTCTTTATGAAAAATTTAGAATACAGTATGCAAATTACTGTAGTGGGACATGGATTTGGAGTACAATCAGTTCTCTCATCGTTTATTAACTGTTGGTAGAAAAGCAGGAAAGCATTAAGTTTTAGTATTTCATACCTGGACAGTCTCCTGGAGTTCAAATATCAGTCCCCTCTGCAGTGTTCTGGACAGTATCTTTGCAGCAGAGGTCCGAATGCTCAGTATTGGAATGGCATTCTGTGGCCTCCCAGGACAGGTGATGCTAAGTTTATAATGTTGTTGTTGTTGAGTTGCTATGTTGTGTCTAACTCTTTGCGACCCCATGAACTGCAGCACACCAGGCTCCTCTATCCTTTGCTATTTCCTGGTATTTGCTCAAATTCATGTTCATTGAGTCAGTAGATGCCATCCAACCATCTCATCCTCTGTTGCGCGCTTCTCCTGCTGCCCTCAGTCTTTCCCAGCATCAGGGTCTTTCCCAGTGACTCAGCTCTCACATCTGGTGGCCAGAGTATTGGAGCTTCAGCTTCAGCATCAGTCCTTTTAATGAATATTCAGGGTTGATTTCCTTTAGGATTGACTGGTTGGATCTCCTTGCTGTCCAAGAGACTCTCAAGAGTCTTCTCCAGCATCACAACTCAGAAGCATCAATTCTTTGGCACTCAGCTTTCTTTATGGTCCAGCTCTCACATCCGTACATGACTACTGGAAAAACTATAGCTTTGACTAAATGGACCTTTGTCAGCAAAGTGATGTCTCTGCTTTTTAGTATGCTCTCTCGGTATCTCATAGCTTTACCAAGGAACAGTGTCTTTTAATTTCATGGCTGCAGTCACCGTCTGCAGTGGTATGGAATTCAAGAAAATAAAGTCTGCTACTGCTTCCTCTTTTTCCCCATCTATTTGCCTTGAAGTGATGGGATCAGATGCCATGATCTTAGTTTTTTGAATGTTGTGTTTTAAGCCAGATTTTTCGCTCTCCTCATTCACCCTCATCGAGAGTCTCTTTAGTTTCTCTTCTCTTTCTGCCATAAGGGTGGTATCATCTGCCTATCTGCAGTTGTTGATATTTCTCCTGGCAGTCTTGAGTCAAACTTGTGACCCGTCCAGTCTGACCTTTCATATGATGAACTCTGCATATAAGTTAAATACGCATGGTGACAATATACACCGTTGTATATTGTCCTTTCCCACTTTGGAACCAGTTAGTTATTCCCATGGTTGGTTTAACTGTTGCTTCTTGACCTGCATACAAGTTTCTTAGGAGATAGGTATAGTGTTCTAGTATTCCCAGCTCTTCAAACATTTCCCACAGTTTGTTGTGATCCACACAGTAAAAGGCTTTAACATAGTCAGTGAATCAGAAATAGGTGTTTTTCTGAAACTCTCTTGCTTTCTCTGTGATCCAACGAATGCTGGCAATTTGGTCTCTAGTTCCTCTGCCTCTTTGAAACCTTGCTTGTGTGCCTGGAGGGTTTATGATAGGTTCTTCCTTTTCGTCAGTAGGCAATTTACCACTTGTAATCTTCCCTCCATTTTCACAAAATACTGCAACTTGAAACTTAGAAGGTCAAATCATCACTCTTTATCACCTATCTCCTCCATATATTTTGAGATAGTTACTGTGTTTTTTGTGTTTTCTAAGTTACTTTGTTCTAAGTTCTAAGTTACATCTCCCATACTTTGAGTTTGGCTTCCCAGGTGCTAGTGGTAAAGAACCCACCTGCCAGTGCACGAGACACAAGAGATGCAGGTTTGATCCCTGGGTCAGGAAGATCCCCTGGAGAAGGGAATGGCAAGTCACTCCAGTATTCTTGCCTGGAGAAATCCATGGACAGAGGAGCCTGGCGGGCTACAGTCCATGGGGTTGCACAGAGTCAGACACGACCAAACAACTAAACAACAAACAGTATTTTGTGTTGCTTCTCATATGACATGGCTTTAAACTCTCCATCTATTCTGGTTGCTCCTCTTTCCAGAGCATTTTTCCTGCCTCGTCTCCCAAGACCTGGCATTCCTGCATTCCTTGAAGTACGATGGCTATGTTTGAATAAGACTGAATGGAGGTGACTGGCTTTCTTTTCCTCGATTCTATACTTCTGTCAATGGGAACTTATCCAAGCCTCTAGACCTTTATTTTTACAATTGTTTAGGGTTATAAATCTGATAGTAGAGAGTTCCATGTACTATCTAACCAGTTTCTCCTATTTTAACATTTATATTGTTGTGACATGTTTGGCACAACTGGGGAGCCAACATTGGTACATTGCTTTTAACCCAGTGCTGTACTTCATTTAAATTTCCTTAGTTTTTAGGGAAAGTATCCTTTTTCTGCTCTGGGGTCCCATCCAGAATACATATTGCTTTTAGTTGTCATGTCTCATGAGCTTCTCCTGCCTTATAGCAGCTTCTCAGATTTTCCTTGTTCTCTGTGACCTTGACCATCAGGTGTTTTGTGGGCTGTCCCCCAATTTGTGTTCTTCTGATGCTTTTCTTATAGTTGGACTGGAGTTATAGGTTTTTGGGAAGAATATCCTAAAGGTGAAGTGTCATTCTCATCACATCACGTCAAGGCAGATGCTCTCACCATGGCCTATCACTGATGACATTAACCTTGATCCCCCTGGCTGAGGTTTCCATTGTAAATTTACCTATTTTCCCCTTTTTGTACTGTAGTCTTTGGAAGACGAGCCCATAGTCAAGAGGTAAGGAGTTAAACTCCACCTCTTTGAGGTGGAGTATGTATTAATATGTAAATTATTTAGAATTCTGTATGGGAGATTTGTCCCTTCCCCTATTTGTTTATCTATTCAATCATTTATTTGTATCAGTTAGTCTCATAGATATTTATTTGATACTTTGGATTATAATCCTATAATACGTTATTTATTTTGCTGCATAAATTGCTTCAGCTTTGGCCTTTAAAGTTTTTAAATGTTGACTCCTATGTGTCTTTGACATACTCCCATTATTTTGTCTGCTTTTATGTGCTTAAAAATCTGTGCTACTGCTAGCACATGAATCTGCAGTCTTACATTGTGCCCTTGTTTTAGAGGGGGGATATTATGGGCATTAAAAACAGGTGTTATGATTATCCTTATTAAATTTCATCTTCTTGGAGTGTCTCATTATTATTATCATCAGTAGCGCTTCCCAGGTGGCTCAGTGATAAAAGAATACCCTTGCCAATGCAGGAGTTACAGGACACGGGAGTTCGATCCCTGGTTCAGGAAAATACCCTGGAGGAGAAAATGGTAACCCACTCCAGTATTTTTGCTGGGATAACCATAGGACAGAGGAGCCTGGCAGGCTACAGCCCATGAAGTCACAATGAGTCAGACACGACTGAGCATGCATACACATATGTACTTTTGCTGACTATAGCAATAGTATTATCTGTCTCTGAATATCAGTTCTAACTACCCCAACCCACACTGTATATGGTTTGTTGAATAGCAGCCAGAGTGATCTTTCTAAACAATTATGTTACTCTTTCTTGTATCATAATTACATAAGCTGACTCTTGCTTATCTCTCTGATCTCAACTCTTAGTCTTTATGTCTGTCACTCAGTCCTTTTTAGCCACAGGACTGTGCTTTCTGTTTCTTAGAAATGTCAAGCTTGTCGACATGAGGCTTAACCTTGTCCACGTGAGGCTTTTCTACCATTGGGCCTCTCTGCTAGGGATGTTCTTTCCTCATACCTTCAATTGTTTGTTTTTCCTTCCTTATTCAGACCTTAGCTCAAATGACACCTTGTCAAGAGGCCTTTTCTTGAATCACATCAGTCTCTCCTTGTCATATTGCCATGTTTTATTTATCTTGTAGCAATCATCATAATAGTGTATTTTCTTCATAATTTATTAGCTTCTTTGTTATCTTCTGTTTTTCCAGTATGGGAATGTTCATAGCTGTATCTCCAGTGCATAAAGCAGTTCCTGGCACATGGGAGATGCTCAATAAATATTTGTTAAATGTTGACTGCTAAAGACTCGGTTACTTCTTCTGAGTAACACTTATCTCTGGGGTCTCCATAATCTCTTTGCCCCTGTGCTTTGATATCTTTGTTACTTCATATGATTTTTATAGGGTTGTATTTTGCAATTCTGATTAAGATCTTATAGTAATTCTTCAGATAACATCTTGTGACTGTCATGGTGAATTTGCTCCTTAGAAAATGAAGCTAACCCTTGTTCCCATTAGCATTTGCTTCTATCCTGGAAAGCGAAGTTCTCTCTATGTGTCCCCATTCCTCTGCAGATCATTAGAGGCTGAGTGAGAGGCAGAACTTGGAGCCACCAAAATGTATCCTGCCAACTAATATCAATTAAGGTAGTGTTTCCCTCTAAATATGGTTGATCAACATTTTATAACCTCCGTTTTTTATTTTATTTTCCAGCTTATATCTCTGTCTTGTGAAAGTGAAAGTCGCTTAGTGTCTAACTCTTTGTGACTCCCCTGGGGACTGTAGCCTACCAGGCTCCTCTGTCCATGGAATTTCCCAGGCAAAAATAGTGTTGTGGGTAGCCATTCCCTTTTCCAGCAGATCTTCCCAACCCAGGGGTCAAACCTGAGTCTCCCATGTTGCAGGCAGATTCTTTAACATCTGAGCCACCAGGGGAGCCCATATCTCTGTCTTGACCTCACCAAAATCAGCATGAAGTCAGTATCTTAACTAAAGCCCAGATATATCTGATACATTCTTTGTGTTACAACTTTGACCCATTCTGAGTCCTTATGATCCCTATTTCCTGGTCTTAATGCTCAAAACCCAATTCTTTAAAAATCCATTTGAAAGTCTGTCTTTGGATCTACACAAAACTCAATTGTCTGTTGCTGTGGGCTACGGTCCATGTGTTCACTAAGAGTCGGACACGACTGAGCGACTTCACTTTCACTTTTCACTTTCATGCATTGGAGAAGGAAATGGCAACCCACTCCAGGGTTCTTGCCTGGAGAATCCCAGGGACGGGGGAGCCTGGTGGGCTGCTGTCTATAGGGTCGCACCGAGTCAGACATGACTGAAGCGACTTAGCAGCAGCAGCAGCATGAAATACATTGCTTCCTTGTATCACTTTTTTTAAGACTCTCCTTGGACTCGCACACAATTACATAATTTAAAAAATTAACAATCTTCTCAAAGAAGCATCATGTTTTACCACGATAAGAAGTAAATTAATCAGACATGTCTGGTACCATGCAGATTTGGTCATCATATAGCCTACATGGGCTATATGTACTTTGCAGTCACTGTAAAATGACTGATTGACAGTTGGTCATTTAATTCAGTGATTCATAATTGTTTTATCTGACATAAAGATAAATACTTCTTAACAGTGTGAGCACTCGTGATTTGCTTTCTGTTTTACTGAGAGTTTCTTTAGAAACTAACATTAGTCCACAGGGTAGCCCAAAGTGGTAGAATCAGTTACCACTTTTCAGTCTCAGCTCTTTCAGATGGCATGGAACATATCGTCACTGACTCTTGCTGTGATGTTGTCTTTGATCAGCTTCCTTTGGGATCACACTCCGAGCCTCTCATATTTGCAATTATGAAGTTTACTGTTGTGTGCTCTTGGGAATGATGCCTGTGAAGAAGAGGGGAAGCAGGAGGGGCAGGTGGAGAGGTTGAACTGAGAAGCAGTGGCAACAGGGGCCTCAGCCAGTCCTATGGGGAGTTCTAGAGTTGGGATGGCCCTTTGGAGCGGTCCTGAATTGAAGTCACAGGGTTCTTTTGTACTTCCTCATTGAGTAGTCATTAGATGTCTGCTGCCCCTGGAGAGGAGTATAGCCTTTGGCAAGGCAGCTCCCTTCTGCTCAGGCTAAAGAGAGAGCTCAGCCGTGAGCTGTTCGCATTTAGTACTATTGGCAGCTAGGGCAGGGAGAGCCTCCGTCTGAAGGGAGGATCTTCAGTTGTGTGGAGAATATACGACAGCATCTACTTACAGGTGAATTCAAATAGATTTCAGGTTCCATTCCTAACTTCCTCTTTCTATGCTATTTGCATTCACTCTCACATTAGTACACTCTTGTTCTTGCCCAAGGTTCTGTATCTCCTGTGAATATTTCCTTCTTTAGTTTTCTCATCTATAGAGTGGGGATAAAAATATGCACATATGCACACGTGGGCTTCCATGGTGGCTCAGCAGTAAAGAATCCATCTGCAATGCAGGAGCGGCAGGAGACATGGGTTTGATCCCTGGATTGGGAAGATCCCTGGAGGAAGGCATGGTAACCCACTCCAGTATTCTTGCCTGGAGAATTCCGTAGACAGAAGAGGCTGGCAGGCTACAGTCCATAGGGTCCTGCAAAGAGTCAGCATGACTGAAGTGACTTAGCATGCATGCACACACATGCACATACACAAATACCTAACCTATAGTTGCATACGCACAAACACCTGACCTATGGTTGAAAGCTTAATAGATGTTAGTTACTTCTAGTCAGAGTTATGAAATGCATCTTTGGCTGAATTAAAGGCATAGCAATTAGGTTTCATAGACCTCTGTTCCTCCTTCTGAAATAGAATAGCTCCCTTTTCTTGCATCATGTAGGCATTTCAAGAAGGATGTGGCACTGAAATATAAAGGGTGTTTAGAGAACTTTCAAAAATTAGCATCCCCTATCCAGGACTAGGTCAGCCCCTCCCACCTCCTTCATATCAGCCTGCTTGTTTTGTGAAATACCTGTTTAATGACTATAAGTTTATGGAAGCTTCTCAAACTGCTGAATATTAACATTTAGTGGAGTAATAATCTAAGGATTTACTGATCAAGTTCTTTATTCACAGTTGACAAGAAAGCAGTGCATTTTTGCAGCTCTTACACATAGTCCTATAATTGAATGAAAGTTGAAAAAGCTACTTTTCCTTGTGCTTCAAAGCAGTTGTTCCTGCAAAGGAAACACAAGTCTCAACCTGTTACAGTGATAGTACACAGTTATATCTGATTCGAGTCAATACTGATTATTGTGCAGCTTAATCTGCCAGGCAGTGCTACCTTTCCTTCGGCTAACTGGTCTCTGCTGCTTTATCAAACCACTAAAACTATGACAATGCATTCTTGTTCTAGCATCTTACATGTGTGGAACAAAACAAGCAGACACTTGACTGATGCCAACAATATGTGTTCCTTTTCTTCTTTGTAGGAACCTGGTTTATGTAAAAAAGTGAACTGTTTCTCTAAGATACAACAGACTCAAATTGATTTGGTGTGATGAACACCGGTTTACATTTATTGCCTGGTACCAGGAATCCAGTCAGTGATTTTCAACAAGGAGTGATGGAAATCACTGAATCCATAAAGTAACTTAGGTATTCACTGAAAGGAGTGAAGTCATTGTAAACACAGTCTTGTTTCAATCTTTACTTCTCGGCCCATCTTATCATTTTAGGTTTTGAGGCTTGCAAGATTCTTTCAAAAACATGCCGTAAATTTAAAAGTTTTGACAGAATCAGGCCTTACTGTAGAGCACAGAGGTCTGTATTCAATATCCAATGATAAACCACAATAGAAAAGAATATAAGAAAGAATAGTTTATGTATAACTGGATCACTTTGCTATACAGCAAAAATGAGCACAACATTGTAAATCAGTCATACTTCTATAAAATAAATGTTTAAAAATTTAAAAGTTTTAAAAACTTACATGTTACAACTATTTCTGGAAAGAAATGGTTAACATATGATGTCTCAGATCATGCCATGTTGTAGAAAACTCCCATGTCTTGCCATCTCCCTTAGAATAAGAGCTAATGTCCTTACAATGCCTGGGATGCCCCAGTCTTTTTGATTACCTCTTTAACATGTTATGAACGAACCCATCTCTAGCTCCTTCCCCATCAGCCGCACTAGCTTCCTTCATATTTGTCCAAGCTACTGGGACAGCACTCACCTCAGGAACTTTGAATTTGCTCATTTCTCATATACTCCTCAGTGAAATCAATGCTTTGCTCTCTTACCTCCTTCAAATCTGATCAAATATAACCTTATTGTCTCTTTCTACACGTAAAAGGACATTGGACTTTTACACTCCAATACAGCGGACTCCCTGAACGTCATCTCTTTTCTTTGCTTAATTTTTCTCTTGGTATGTACCATCTTCCAGTATACTGTATGTTTATCTGTTGTGTTTATTGTCTTCTCTGCTCACTAGACTATAATGTTCTCAGGTGCAGGAAGCTTTTTGTGTTTTTTCCATCTACAGATTGCTAGTGCCTAAAATAATGCCTGAAATGAAATAAAGTTTTTGTTGCAGTGATGAGTGAAAGTAAGGTAGAAGCACATAATCCACATTAAAACATACATAACATCAAAGGTCGACTGAGCTATGGTTGAGGTAGGATTGCATTCTAACAGTATAAAAAATGTGTCTCTTTTACAGGTCTCAGCAGCTCAAATAGTTTGCCAGAGGTAAAAAAAGATATACTTTAGAAAGTGTAACTGTAAAGTGTTTACCTCACGCTGTTAGCTGCTTTTCTTTTACTTGCTTTGCCCATTGCTGCATACGGTCCAATTTTTCACACCTTGTTTAGACTTACGTGTTTACTGAAATTCTACTGTTTTAAGTTTCCTACCTCCTTCAGTCCACAAAGCACTTCAAGAAAGGATTTCCATGTATTATATTTTGTTCAGAAGGCCTTATCTCAGGCAGACATATTTGCCCATTTTCTTTTTTATTAAAAAAATAAAGTTTTATAATCATTATACTTGCAGAGTGTTGTGCCAGTAGACTGGGTTAGTATCTCTTCATGAAACCCACACACAATAAAACAGTCTCCTAAAAAAAGTTAACAATGCATAAAATGCTGATACAGGGCTTCAGAACACTTAATTATTTCTTTCCCCCCCATTGTTTATCATTGTTTTGTCAACTTTCCATATCACTACCCACAATGCTCTGGGTTCGGTTTTCTTTGAACATTCCTTTCCTCTGAACTTACCATGAACTTGTGCCTGTAGCTTGCCGCCTCGGAATGCCACAGCCACTGTATAAAAGGAGGAAGAAATCAACACTTTTGTTGTAGAAGGTGCTAAAGGAAACTCAGATAATATAAAATAGTAAATTTACTTGTCCAGTTGCTATTTTAGGCTGAAGTATGATGCTTACTTTACAAGATGGTTGGTGTAATAGTTTGCACATACTTGAAGAGAATCAGGAATTAAATTTGTGTAGGGAGGAGGAAGAGGGAAAAGAATTATGTTTCATAAGATTAGGTGGACTGTAGGAGGAGGAGGATTGCATAAATACCAAATATGATACAAGAAAGAGGACGGAGCCCCTTATCACACATGCAGTGTAGGATGATGTAGAAGATTATTTGCTTTATACAGAAGGACAGGAGGAGGGCTTCTTTCTTCTTTCATTTTTGATGATTCCTCAGCTTATGTTACAAAATTATTGTTCCTTCTATCAGTGTGCTATGAAAGGGGCTTTGGACTGAGAAATAAATCCCAGGTTCTCATCCTGGCCCTGCTGCTAAGTCGCTTCAGTCGTGTCCGACTCTGCGACCCCATAGACAGCAGCCCACCAGGCTCCGCCGTCCCTGGGATTCTCCAGGCAAGAACACTGGAGTGGGTTGCCATTTCCTTCTCCAATGCATGAAAGTGAAAAGTGAAAGTGAAGTTGCTCAGTCGTGTCCGACTCTTTGCGACCCTATGGACTGTAGCCTACCAGGCTTCTTCATCCATGGAATTTTCCAGGCAAGAGTACTGGAGTGGGTTGCCATTGCCTTCTCCGCATCCCGGCCCTACCACTGGATAAAAGTGAGTGGGATTCCCTACTGTATGAATTCTTGCCCCATCTGCATCCTCAGGTGATTACTTGGGAAAAGGGGATCCATGAACTCAGTTTGTGGGATGTGACCCAAGTTTTAGAAAGTCCTTTTTCTTTTTTTTTTTTTTTAATAAAACCAGGCTATTCAGTAACTTTCCCTATAAAACAGGGTGTTACATTCGAATTGCTGTGTTGCCTCAGAGCTGCTTTAGGGCTCCAGAGGACCAAGACTCATGTGGATTGATCCATCTATTCAGGATTTGCTAGGGAATTAACAGATCTTGGGATTTTTTTGTTCATTTGTTTGACTTCTCAGTGAGTGAGAGGTACAGGAAGGTTGACTATAATAAGATTGATGAAGGGTGTGGTAGTAGAGTCATAAAGAGAATTAAGAGTGTGAGGTGTTTCTCTCATTCTTTCCTTTTATCACACTCCTTCAAAAAACAAGTGCTTGTGGAAGGGAAGTCAGAAAGCCCCACAGGGAGCTTGCTGAATGGAGCCTGGCCTCTGGGGACATAGGTTCTGGTACTTGTCAGAAACATGCAGAAGTGGGAAAAAAATGGAAACAGTGACAGACTTTATTTTCTTGGCCTTCAGAATCACTGTGGACAGTGACTGCAGCCATGAAATTAAAAGATGCTTGCTCTTTGGAAGAAAAGCTGTGATAAACCTAGATAGTATATTAAAAAGCAGAGACATAACTTTGTTGACATATAGTCAAAGCTATGGTTTTTCCAGTAGTCATGTACAGATGTGAGAGTTGGGCCATAAAGAAGGCTGAGTGCCAAAGAATTGATGCTTTCAAACTACAGTGCTGGAGAAGATTCTTGAGAGTCCCTTGGACAGCGAGGAGATGAAATCAGTCAATCCTAAAGGAAATCCTTCCTGAATATTCATTGGAAGGACTGCTGCTGAAGCTGAAGCTCCAATACTTTGGCCACCTGATGCAAAGAGTGGACTCATTGGAAAAGACCCTGATGCTGGGAAAGATTGAGGGCAGGAGGAGAAGGGGACAATAGAGGATGAGATGGTTGGATGGCATCATCAACTCAGTGGATATGGGTTTGAGTAAACTCTGGGAGATAGTGAAGGACAGGGAAGCCTGGCGTGCTACAGTCCATGGAGTTGCAAAGAGTTGGACGCAACTGAGGGACTGAACAACAACTGCAGTGCAAAAATCAAAGGGCAAGAGGCCATGGCCAAAAGACAATGACGCAGTGAAAATAAACCCCATTTCCACAAGCAGTAGGAAAAACCATGTGGTTGCTTGGAGATCTATGTGGACCTCCAGCCATTGCCTCCCTTCCTTTGCCCACTGAAACATTTCCTGCCAGGAGGAAGACAGCCTAGGCAGAAAGGGTCTAGAGTCTGATGATCTGATGTAAAAGTTGAGGGGGAAGCCTCTAATCACCATTTATAGCATGGCCGCTGCCCAAGAACCCCAATCTAAGGACCTCAGGGAGATGAATCTCTGAGGAACCCATAAACACACTGCAAGGAAGAACCAAGTTTGGGGAGGAGGGATAAGTCAAGAGTTTGGGATGAACATTTGCACAGTACTATATATAAGATAAATAACTAGCAAGGACCTACTGTATAGCACAGCGAACTCTACCCAATATTCTGTGTTTACCTACATGAGAAAAGAATCTAAGAGAGAATGACTATATATATAACTGACTCACTTTGCTGTACACCTGAAATTAACACAACATTGTAAAACAACTGTACTCCAATAAAATTAAAATATATGTAAAAAAGAGCCAGGTCTGGACACTGTTCAGTGGCAAAATATGACTGTCTCAGCCAAGAGAGATCATTTCTACCTCTTACTTCTTTCCCTTCTCCTCATCTCTATGAAGTCAGCAATCACAATTGGACTTGGAATTGTACTAAAATCTCAAATTGTCCCCAACTAAGATTTTGGCTTATTTAGTAGCTTCTTAGGTGGCTCAGTGCTAAAGAATCCTCCTGCCAATGCAGGAGTCACAGGTTCAGTCCTGGGTTGGGAAGGTCCCCTGGAGGAGGAAATGGCAACCCAGTCCAGGAATCTTGCCTGGAGAACCCATGGACAGAGGAGCCGAGTGGGCTACAGTCCATGGGGTCACAAAAGAGTTGGCCATGACTTCGTTACTGAACATGACTGAACCTTGGTAGATGTTTGTTGAACAGATAGTATATGGAAGACATCATGCTAGAATATGGATTTCCTGACCCCAAGGCACATGTCTGGCAATGAGTTTGCCCCTATTCTTGTTCTTAATGGAATTTTCAGTTCAGTTCAGTTCAGTTGCTCAGTTGTGTCCGACTCTTTGCGACCCCATGAATTGCAGCACACCAGGCCTCCCTGTTCATCACCATCTCCCGGAGTTCACTCAGACTCACGTCCATCGAGTCGGTGATGCCATCCAGCCATCTCATCCTCTGTCATCCCCTTCTCCTCCTGCCCCCAATCCCTCCCAGCATCAGAGTCTTTTCCAATGAGTCAACTCTTCTCACGAGGTGGCCAAAGTACTGGAGTTTCAGCTTTAGCATCATTCCTTCCAAAGAAATCCCAGGGCTGATCTCCTTCAGAATGGACTGGTTGGATCTCCTTGCAGTCCAAGGGACTCTCAAGAGTCTTCTCCAACACCACAGTTCAAAAGCATCAATTCTTCGGTGCTCAGCCTTCTTCACAGTCCGACTCTCACATCCATACATGACCAATGCAATTTTAGTCTTCTAAAAAAATTGACAATTGCTTTGATAGATAATTTCCAGGTCTGTAAACATAGTTTATAGTATGAATACTCCACTCTCATTTGAGTGAATAAGGTAAGAAGGAGTTTGAGCTGAGAAGAGGGGCAGGAATAAACATGATTGGGACAGTCTCTTCAGAGAGAAATAAGAGGAGCAAACCATACTTTATTCATGGACATCCTCTCTTTCAGTTGCTGATTTGTTTAATTTTAGCTCTTGATGTTATGAAGGAGAAGAACTTCTCTTGCTCATTTGCTTCTTTAGTAAATAGTTTTTGGACACATTCTGTGTATAAGGCATTTTGGTAGACATAGGTCTTTCAAGCCCTCAAGAAATGTATAATAGGGACTGCCCTGGTGATTCAGAGGTTAAGAATCTGCCTTCCAATGCAGGGGACACGAGTTTTATCCCTGGTCGGGAATCTAGGATCCTAAATGCCGTAGAGCAACTAAGCCTGAGCTACTGAGCCTGCCTGCCACTACTGGAGAGAAGCTCTTGCATCGCAGTGAAGATCCTGCATGTCATAGCTAAGACCTGACACAGCTGAAAACAAAGACACAAACAAATACATATTAACAAAAAAGAAATGGACAATCTAGTAGGGTAGAGAGATTTTATCAGGACAAATTACTGTCCTATTCAGGAGCATATGATTGGTAAGATGTGAATGATGTTAAGAATCTTTTTTATTATGTGATAAAGATTCAATTTGAAATAACTTAGCCAAAGAGGAGATTTATTGGCTTATATACCTAGAAAGTTCAGGAAATGATGCTCACAGCATGCACAGCTAGCTAGCATCCTTAGAACAGAATGCCTTTCCCTCTTCCTGTTAGTCTGCTCTGCTCGTCCCTGAATTAACTTCATGCGCAGGCAGCTTTCTTCTTACAGAAGCAGCTCTAGGCTATGCCACTCTTTTAACTAATGTCTACCAAGGAAAAGGTGATACTTCTTTTTCCCCTGGTCATTCCAGGTGGTTTCTTGTGGCTGGCACACTTTGGATTCTGTGTGCTTCCTGAATCACCCTCTGTGGCCAGGGAGATGGAGCCACCCTTGGTTAAAAGCTGCCCTCTTTGGAAGTAGAAGTCGAAGGGATGTTTTTTCCACCAGGAGAGAGCAGGAGAGAAAGCATGCAAGGAATGCAAGCATCCCGTTAGGGAGCTGAGGGACAGTACTAAGATGGGACTGGTCTCTCTGGTAATTGCTGAAGATGTTGTTGTTCAGTCACTCAGTCTTGTCCGACTCTTCGTGACCCCATGGACTGCAGTACTCCAGGCTTCCCTGTCCTTCATTATCTCCTGGAGTTTGCCCAGACTCATGTCCATTGAGTCAGTGATGCCATCAACCATCTCATCCTCTGTCGTCCCCTTCTCCTCCTGCCTTCACTCTTTCCCAGCATCACTGGTCTTTTCCCATGACTTTTTATCATTTCCCATGACTGACTGGTCTTTTCCAGTGAGTCAGTTCTTCACATCAGGTGGCCAAATATCGGAGCTTCAGGTTCAGCATCAGTCCTTCCAATGAATATTCAGGGTTGTTTTCCTTTAAGGTGGACTGGTTTGATCTCCTTGCTGTCCAAGGGACTCTCAAGAGTCTTGTCCAGCACTATAGTTTGAAAGCATCAATTTTTGGTGCTCAGCCTTTTTTATGGTCCAACTCTCACATCCATACATGAATACTGGAAAAACCATAGCTTTGATTAGACAGATCTTTGTTGGCAAAGTAACGTCTCTGCTTTTTAATATGCTGTCTAGGTTGGGCATAGCTTTTCTTCCAAGGAGGAAGCGTCTTTTGATTTGATGGCTGCAGTTACTGTCCATAGTGATTTTGAAGCCCAAGGAAATAAAGTCTGTTGTTGCTGTTTCCACTTATTCCCATCTATTTCCATGAAGTGATGGGACCGGATGCCACAAAAAGCAGTTGGTACCCATAGCTGTGCTTTTGAGATTTCAGTAGAGGGTTTGGTGGGACGTGGAGCTCAGCTCAGCTTCCCTCTCGGACAAACCATGGCATTTACAAAGCTCAAAATAATTCAGACGATGCCCTGTGACTCTCTTTCTGTATGTATCTTAGTGCCTTAAATGTAATCCACTCTCTATAATACTTTCTTCAGTTTCTATCTTTCCCTTTCCTCCCACTGTGGTCACCGGTCACTCATGCTTTGTCATTTCTACTCCTGGCAAAGGTCACTCGTGACTTCCTAATCTGCAAATCCTGTGGCCTTGTTCCAGCACTCTTTGACTTGGTATCTCTGAGTGTTTGACCCTGTGATTCATATCTTTCTGCTGGAAAATTTCCCCCTCTCTTGAGAGTCTGTTCTCTCTTGGTTTTTTCTCTCCCCCTGAGCATGCTTCCTGAGTCACTGCTGTTTGCCCTTATTTCTGACCTCTGTCTGGCTTCCCCAGAGCTGAAGCCTACCTCTTTTCCCATCATGCATGTTCCCTTCTGGCCAGTTTCATTCATTCTGGCCTCTACACCCACCTCTATGCTCATCTGTATCAAAAACCCTGCCAGAGTCCTAATCCCTCACCATGTATCCCAAACTCGGTGATCTATGAAGATCACAAATTGAACATGTACCTTATGATGTTTCTTGCCGTTCTCACTGCTGCCACTCCTCATTTTAATTTATACTTTGTATCTCACTAACAATTAAGGAAGATTTAATGTTGCTTCAGGCCCGGCTTAGGCCTCAATTCCCTATTCTAGCTGTTATGCCTGGAAAGTCCCATACTGTCAGTGACATTGAACGTTGTAGATTATGCCTTCATCTTCACTTAAAAGGCCAAAAGCTAATACTTAAGATTTAGTTTGGTAAAGAACCTGCCTGCAATGCAGGAGACCTGGGTTTGATCCCTGGGTTGGAAGATCCCCTGGAGAAAGGAATGGCGACCCATTAAAGTATTCTTGCTTGGGAAAAATCCCATGGACAGAGGAGCCTTATGGGCTATAGTCCGTGGGATCGCAAAGAGTCGGACATTACTGAGCCCTAACGCTACCACTTAGACAGGAAACGACACAGATTAGTAATGAGAGAAGTAAACTTTGGGAGAAGTATGTAGATAAAGAGGCAAAGAGCCTGATCTGCCTGATTCAGAGATTGTCTAATGCAGAACTACAGAGAGGTTACAGAGTTTCAGGAAGATGATGAGATGCAAGGCTACATTTTTAAGCCTGTGGCTACAAAATGAGCTTTCATTCCCACTGCTGCCATTCCCCCCAACCCCCTTCAGTTTTCTCTGCAAGATTATCCTTACCTCTGAAGCATCAAGGAATTCAAGTGATGACCATATTGCTACCTCTAAGCGAATGTCCATCCTTAGCGCTCTGTAGTGACCAAATCAGGATAAACGTAGTTCATCTTCCGTCAGGCAGGTGCTCTGATCAAATATTTTGAAGATATTAAAGATACTTAATGTTAGGGTTGTTTTATCATCTCTTTTGCATAAGTGAAAGGAATAAGCATCATTTTGACCATTTGAGAATAATCCTCTCGATTCTCAGCCCTTCTTTACTTAAACAATAAGTCATAAAATCATATCAGGGCATAATATTTTATTACCTGACATTCTGTCTTCATGCAGATTGGTTTTTATTTTATTTTAATTTTTGAAACATGCTATAACCCCATCTTAATAAATGAAAGTATTTATTTTATTACAAAATACATAATCATTGTAGAAGATTTAGAAAACACTGGTGAGCAAAAAATAAGCAAATGAAATTTCATTCACAAATAACCACTGTTAAATGCATCTAGACCTTCCATGTGTTTATTTAGGAATATCAAACTTTTTGGTTTTTTATAAAAAGAGTAATTGAATCAGACTGTGTGTGTGTGTGTTTTCTTTCTTTAACAAAATGCCATGCATATCTTGGATTTTGTGTGCAGCTTGTTAGAATATAACTTTTTTCCATCCACTAAGAATACTACTATTAGGAACAGTATCCTATCATCAGAGTTGCTATTAATATAAAAAAATATGAATTCTCATATCCTATTGCCTTTTGATAATAATATTAGCAGCTAAATTTTATTGAGGGCTTATAATGTGACAAGCACTATTCTCAATGTTTAACATATATCATTTGACTCCTGCAACAATTCCTTGAGCTTCCTAGCAGGATCCTTCTTTAATGGACAAGGACCTGAAGCACAGAGAGGTTTATTAGTTCGTCCAAACACACAGCACTAGTAAGTGGCAGAACCAGAGTTCAAACCCAAGTCTTTGGATTCCAGCCTCTGTTGAAAACTGCAACACAATGCAGTGAGGACGTTTAGAATATATTAATATACAGGTGATGAACAGGGAGGCCTGGCGTGCTGCGATTCATGCGGTCGCAAAGAGTCGGACACGACTGAGCGACTGAACTGAACTGAACTGAAGATATCACACTGAAAGGACTTCCTCACTTAATGTCTGATTGATCAATCTTTGAGATTCCCGAGATGGTATAATATTGTCATGAGGCTGTGAGGAAACCCTAAGCCAAGTGGAAAGAGAAGAATAATTTTCCTCTGGCAATTCATAGAGAAGATCCTGAAGTCCAGTTTGAAAAGCACTAGGAAGTACACTTTCCATTTCTTCTCTCTACTTCAGCAAACTCTCCAAGTAATTTTCAAGAGGTAGTATTGTCATCAAAAATGCATTTTCAGCTACCAAGTCACTCAACCTTAATTCCTGCTTCTCTATCCAGCCACCATTAGCTTGTGTGGAATACTTGAATTTTACTTCCCTATTAAACATATAGACTCTCATCTTGGGTATCAAGGAATGGATAGAACCTATGTAAGAAATGTAGGGAGAAATGGAGACTTTAGCATCAGTGGACTACTTAGTAGCATTAGCAATAGAGTTGCCTCTCATTTGGGCTTCCCTGGTGGCTCAGATGGTAAAGAGCCTGCATGTAATGTGGTAGATCTGGATTCAATCTCTGTGGCAGGAAGATCCCCTGAGAAAGCAAATAGCAACCTACTCCAGTATTCTTGCCTTGGAAATGCCATGGACAGAGGAAGCTGGTAGGCTACAGTCCATGGGGTCACGAAGAGTTGGACATGACTGAGTGACTAACATTTTCAACTCAACTTCCTCTAACTTATCACAGTGCTCAATGAACCTGTTGCTGAGATGGAAAGCATACAAGCCTTAGAGGCAGAAAGGCCTGACTTGAAATCCCAGTTTTACCACTTACTACCTCTGTGATCTTGGGTATATTGCTTAATCTCTCTGAGCCTCTGTTCTATCATCTGAGATATAGATGTACACTGTCTGGTCTACAGTAGATGCTCGATGAGTCTGAAGTCTTAAAAATTACTAAGACAGCCTTTTGCTTTGTATCTGTTCTGTGAGATGGGGAGCACATTTTGACCACCTTTTCTTTAGTAAAGCCAAATTTGGTTAAATTCCTGTATGGAAAAGGATAATCTAATTATACAATTTTTCAAGTATAAAGAGAATTCAGACATAATCCAGTTCAATATTCTGATTTTAAGAATGAGTAGATTGAGGCCCAGAACTGAGAAATAAGCAGAATCAAGATGCTACTATCTTGTCCAATATCTTCACGTAAATTGTAAAGTTACTGCTGATGGCTGACAAAGAAAGTAAGATTTACAACGTTTATTTTGTGAGTGGTCCTTGAAAATAAGTTATATGCAAGATTGGCTTTTATAATCCAAATAAAAATTTGTGTCTTGGAAATGTAGTTGATAATACATCAATAAGGAGAATACAGTAAAGTCAGAAAATGATCTCTTAACTCCTGGGACTGGGATCCTCATGATGCAGCACTGATGTTATCCTCAGCAAGAGGTCATAACTGTATGTGTGTATGCTTAGTTGCTCAGTCATATCCAACCCTTTGCGACCTCGTGGACTGTAGCCTGCCAGGCTCCTTTGTCCATGAGGGTTCTCCAGGCAAGAATACTGGAGTGGGCAGCCATGCCCTCCTCAGAGGATCTTCCCAGTCCAGGGATCGAACCAGGTCTCCCACATTGCAGGTAAATTCTTTACCATCTGAGCCACCAGGGAAGCCCTTATGTATTTATAGCTTATATATATATATTTTTGCTTTACCTCATACAGTGAATAATCATTTTAATTTTATTGATACTCAGGTTTAATGAATTTTACATCTGGAATACACACATAAATATTATATACATATTTTTAGAATTTCCTTAAATATAATTTTGTTATGGTTAAATTTTTATACTAGTTTTTGAAAACATACCTTTTTGTCTTAGTGGTAATAAAAGTGTGGGTAATCGTATTTTGAAAGCTTTCTGGTTCTTTAGAGATAGATTCTGAAAGCCCTGCCAGTCAGAAAACGCCCAAGATTAATAACAGGAATGATTTGATGATTTGGGTGTCTTGCAGAAATTATTCATTAGATTTTTAAAAAAGAGGCATAATGTGTATTTTCCACATTCAATTATTTAACTTTTAGCCAGTGTTTCAAATAGACTATTGATGTGTACTTGAATTGCTTCTCCAAGATTTCCAAAAATGATTTGATGAATGATGATAATGTAAATTTTAGAGTAAAACACATGGTAAAAAATGGTGTTGATGGATTTGGCTTTTGGGAATAAAGTTGATTTAAAAATTTTTTGAATTTCATGTCAGTGAAAATTTGATAACTAGTAATTTCAATTTCACCTGACCTAACTTGTGGAATAAGTGAAAATGCCAATGGCAGATATAGGGTATATGTCTCATTACCACACTGGTCTCCTTTATTGAGTTTTCATTTGTCAAACTGTGAACATATATATGGAACATGTGCACTGGAATTTATTCTGATGATCCTTTAGCATTTTTTTGCTTGTTTAATTTAAAAAAAAATTAGAAGTTGACTGACAGAGAAGCATTTGTATATTTACCTGCCTCAGACATTGTTAAAGAACATTCTGGATGATCTACAGAACATGCCTTTTTATAAAGACTTGGATTTTGAAATGGAGCAATTGGTGCCCATGTTCAGATACATATATTTTTCGTTCCAAGGGAATAGCTAGATGAGAAAGCAACACCTAGCAAATCAATCATTGTAATTTCTTTTTTGGAAGCTCTTGTGTGCATCTCTTCTACCCCATCCCTACTGAGAAGTGTCGAAACCAGTTAATTTATCTTTGAGTTTTGAGCATGATTCTAATAATAAAAATAAGTAACAACTTTTGACTTTGTGCTACATAGCATGTACTGTTCCAGCATTGTACTGTTTACAACTGCTGACTCAATTATTCCTCAGAACCACACAAATAAGGCACAGAAAGCTATTAATCTTGTCCAGAGTCACACAGCTCGTAGATGGTAACCTAAGTATTTGAACCCAAGCAATCTGGCTCCACCTGTACACTATTAACCAGTTCACCACACTGCTTCCACATTGCAAGGTATGTTTAGAATGAGGACTTCCATACTCATCACACCAGTGGCATTATGAGCAAATTAACTTCTTAGGTGTCAGTTGCTCAATCGTATCTGACTCTTTGCAACCCCTTGGACTGTAGCCCACCAGGCTTCTCTGTCCATGGAATTCTCCAGGGAAGAATACCTTCTCCGGGTGATCTTTCCAACTCAGGAATCAAACCTGGGTCTCCTGCTTTGCAGGTAGATTCTTAACCCTCTGAGCCATCAGGAAAGCTCTTAAATTTTTAAAGGAAGAATTTAAATGAACTTTTACTTTTTTGCCAAAACTACTTGATCCCTGTCATTAAAGGACAGCGGCTCTTCTGTCCTGTCATGTAGAGTTGCCACGTTGATTCTGAAAATGGACCTGAAGCTTGGAAATGACAGAACAGTTTATGTTTTTTTAATTTTCAGTAAAAGAGAAATTAAAAGAATTAAAAGTTTCCCAAGTTGTTCAGATTGGTCAGGACGGTCAGTACTATATGGTCCTGTGTAAAACCAGGTATGTGCCTCCTTTGAGAATCTCTGTCAGTGAAATTAACAAGAGGATTTGTGTTGAGATGTGTGATGTGGAGAGTTACAATAAATAATTAACATTGTAATAGCTTTTTCCCCCTTCACAATAGCTGAAAGATTAATTTTAACTTTCTCAAAAAAATCTGGAATGCACTGTGGTATTTGGAAGGTTTATTAGCACACACCTCTGCTGTTTGTTTTTCAGCCTATGTTTAAAACCCCTGTAGTAGCAAAGCCCTGAAAAAAATCAATATTTAGGCTCCTTGACTCCTGATAGGGGTGTAAGGGCAGGGGTTTCTACTTTTAAATTTGCTCCCTGATGTTTTCTAGTTTCCTTGCCCTCACTTTTCTTGAGATAGGAAAAGGAGGAGTTTTATCAAGCCCCCATGGATAATTCCACCATCGTGGATTTCTGCCTGTTAGTCTTTTACTGTTATACACATTCACACCTCATATATTTTGCTCTAAAAGCAGAACATCTGAGATGATTCTGTGGTTGAAAAAGATCTCAAAGAGATGGAAGATGGATTTAATGTTACCATTTTTAGATAATGCTGTAAATAGAATGGCAGCTGTCCTTGGATGCATAGCAGATACATAGTACATATGCTGAATAGAAACAGATAAAAGATTGTACTCAATTAATCCTCCCAAAAAGTAGCACTTTTGCCACGGACTCAGTCATCAGATTTTTAACTAAATGTACTTGTTCTACACCCTCACATGATATTAATAAAACCTCATGCTTTGAAGGTGACTCAGGAAGGGAAATTTTTGCTATTATCCTCAACTAGGTTTAAAGCAGTCTGTAAGATTTCACCTATTTGCCCTCGCCCCACTCCATTTTTTCACCCTGTAAGGAATTCAAATCTACAAACAGTTCTAGAACACCTGATATAATATAATATATAAGGTGCTCTTGGTGTGGTGAAAGGAAAAAGATATGAACTATTTCTTGTATAGAAAGAACATACCTAAGAATTTACCACACAGGATAGAATGTGATAGTTGCTATAAGTGAATTTTGACAAGTATCTTCAGTTTAATAACTAATCATCTTTAGTTGAATATTTGTAAAACAGCACCTCCGTTTCAGGTATATTGCTAATAAGTATTATGGATACCGATCTAAATTAATAAACGTGCTCAAGGAACCTTCCTCAAGGGAGAGGGCACATCAACCAAAATGACATTCAATGAATGAATATAGCTTTTAAATGTTCAGAAGTAGCAGAGGAGAGGAAGGTTAGCTCTCTTGGAAGGTGTTGGGGGGTAGGACAAGGCTTCACAGCTGAGGTTATCAGGATTTTGAGGCATGAATGTGCGTGCGTGCGTGCTAAGTCACTTCAGTTGTGTCCAACTCCTTGCGACCCTATGGACTGTAGCCCACCAACCTCTTCTGTCCATGGGATTTCTCAGGCAAGAATACTGGGTTGTGTTGCTGTGCCCTCCCTCCAGGGGATCTTCCTGACCCAGAGATCGAACCTGCATCCTTTTAAAGCCTGGTGCATTGGCAGGCAGGCTCCGGGAAGCCCTGAGGCATGAATACCACTGTAGTAAATAAATAATGAGGATAATGGCAATAGAATAGGGAGAGGCCTTACAGAAAAAGGGAATATCGTGCCCAGAGCTAGGGTGGCTTGAGATGGAATGGTCTGTGGCCACCCTTATCCTGTACAGTCTTTCTGTGCCACGAGAGGGTGTCTGGAGTAGTCAGTAACGGCAAAGTCATGAAAGTCTGGCCCCAAAGCAAAGTAGATTGTACGTGTAAATTTTTTATGACAGCAACTTACATGCTTTCTTTTAAAGATGAACCTGGTTTTGACTGGTCTGGTTCCTAACCCTGCACTCATTATTTTGTGATCTTGAGCAATTTTCTATATCTTCTAGACCTCAGCTTTTCAACAGTAAATGGAAGTTCTGACATTTAATAAAAAACAGTCCATTGTCTGATACCTCATATGTAATGCTGACTTTAATTACTGCTCTTTGTTTTTTTTTTTGATTGACCATCTGTGGGTGGTGTTCCTTACTGACAGATAGACCCAACTGCATTCGGTCAGTGTAGTATAGCTGCCCTTCTTCCCATGAAGTCTGGGGGTATAAATAGCATGGGAGAAGACATGGAAAGAGATCTGGGATGGCAGTGTGGAGACCTGAATTCTGGTTCTACCTTAGCCACAAACCAAGCCTGGTGATCTTGACTCAAAATGTGCCCTGAATTTATTCTTCTCTGAGGAAGTGGCTGTGGGGGTTGTAGTCCATATCTGACTCATGTCCTTGTTGGTATGAGTAGTCTCTGAGGAGCAGTTGAGCGACTTGAAAGAGATCAGCCACACATCCTTATTCCAGTAAAGCCCTACTAAGTCAGAAATTTGCTTTTACAGTTTCTCTTTGGGGAGAAAGTGGTCTGCAGCAGCCAAACTCCTTTTAAAAAATGGTGGTTTCCCCATTCTTGTAAAATAAATGACCAAATGTATAGTTAGTATCCCCTGAAATTCATTAAGCATGCAGAAGGGTGTTTGGCCAGCCTTGCCATTTCATTCAGAGATTGAGAATGGGAAGAGCAGGGTGTGGTTTGCTGGTGTGGATGTGTGGTGGTGAGGCTGTGGTTAGGTGAGCTCTCAGGAGCATGTCAGCCTGTTGAGCTTCTGTGCATCAGAATATGTAAAACCTACCAATGAACATGTTCATGGTGGCTGAAGTCTATCTCTTGAGAAAACTTGGTTGGTATTGGCTAAAGAATAAAGTACTTCTTTCTACAAATTAATTGTTACGCTCATGAATAACGAGTGCTCATTCACAAAGTACAGACAGATTAACCTCCTGAAGAATGTGTAGTCGGCAGGGCCGCTAGTCAAGGAGCGTTAACTCCAGATTCCAAACCACAGCCCTTTGATATGATTTCCTCTCTTGACAAAATCTAACTGCTATTTTCACTCTACATTAATTTTGATATCATTTTGAAGTAATAGCATGCATGGCCCTGTAGTCTCTTAATGTAGACAATCCTATCTCTTGCTCCTCTATTTCCCTTGCTTTGTGTCCACCGTCAATCTAGTAACCAGCCACTTATTGTACTGATTATCTTGTAATTGAAACTGTAAAAGCCTATGGCAGGTAAACCTATGCCAGGCAGATGGTTGGCCCAGTATGTCAGCTGTCTCAGATGTGGGAGGTTGGGAAGTTTGGTTTGTTTTTTTTTTTTTTTTTGATGTATGACAATGTGGTCTGGAAAATAAAAAACACAAAGAGTCCAGATCATACAATTTGAAATTTAACAGAATGTATTTGCTAACACTTTCAAAGTAGCTTTAAGACCAAAATTCATTATGGAAGCATCTTTTGTGGAGCCTGAAGTGAAAGAGAGGAAGGGGAAAGTATAATGTTGGGAAGAGTGCCGAGGTTGTTATAGTAGATTTTCAGTAACAGTGTTTTGGTCTTCGTCTTTTGGTGGATGTACTTTTGGTTAGGGTGGGAGGCAGGGAGGGATGGCAGAAATATCCCCAAGCTATTGGTTGCTTTTGCTTGTTCTCTTAGCAGCCTGAGGGGAAAAGTGCTTGTTTAAACACTAATATATTCCATAGAAACCAACAATTATGGCAAGGTTTTTAAAAAAGAAAATTACATTAAAGATGAATGAGGGTATATTGAAATAATTATGTTTTAAGGTGTGTAACATTAAAAGATATTGAATAGAATATTGACTGTTTTGTGGAAATAGCAATAATGAGATTCCTGTCACCTAATCTTACAATAATTGGGTTATTACTATGCAAATGAAGGTATTACTTTAAAAAAAGTAAGGAAGCAAGACAGATCCTTGAGGCAGTCCTTTATCTGTTCTTAAAGCTGTGCTGTCAGTTCTTAGACTGAAGGTCCTTTTCTCAACAATTTGGAGATGCTCATACTCTGTGCTCCTGGAATCCCACTATAGTATTTTTTAGGTGCCACAGGTAGCAGATCGGTGGCTGTTGATCTTATATAAATATATATTTTTTAGCTCTTTGTGGAGCCCAAGGGAATAATTAAACTATACAATTATTACCCACTGTCTTTTTTTTAAAGTGAGATGTTGTGAATTTTCCTGGCAAAGATTTGTGCTGGAGCCCTTATCTCCACTTTCCACACCACTCTATCATTATTGTATAGTGTCAGGTGGCACCTGGGGCTCTCAAAAGCCACCAGGTCACTTTGGGCTGCCAGACCTCCTAGGACACCCTTATGGCTGAGGAAACGAGTCCATTAGTCCTCAGCTGTCCTCAAATCAATGATGTGCCCATTGCTGTCGCCACCACATCCAGCTAAGCTCCTATGACATCCATCAAATGAATGGAAATATTTGGGCAGTTGCCATTTTGGTTCATGACCCAAGTAAATACCTGAGTGTTCAACAGGGAATGGTATTGCAAACTGTCGATTGCTGAGGCTTTGGGTAAAAGATGATTGTATTTCCTGGAAATGTTGTATGATTTTTACACCCTGCTTGTTATACAGAATGCTCTCTGAATATGGAAGGATACAAAATTCTACTTTAAAATTTCTCTAGTACTCCTTCCTAGGGAAAATATCAAACAAAAGTCTTGGATTGAGTCTTGTTGAAATCTCACAATGAACCTTTTGTCGTTTCAGTGCTCTTTGGTAGTATATACTAGATTAATCAGAGCAACTAGATTTGAGGAAATCATGAAAGAAAAATTTCATTTACCAAGTGCTTTCAGTTCCAAGGATTAGGAGGTCAAGAAAATATAGGCCTTATCAGTTTATTTCAGAATCAGTTGAGACTTGAGTGACTTTATAAAATGTCACCAGCAACTGCTCTTTACCTTATGTTCTTCGGTACTTCTTAAGGTAGAGCTTGGCTCAGAATGGCTGCTGCACAATATATTCATGCCATTCTCTGTTTAGTAGAGAAATCTTAGAATAAATTCATAAAATATAGATAATATTTGCAAACAGTTCACAGTCCTGAAAATATCAATTCTAAATCCTTACATTTTTAGAATTTAGCTACTTTGGTTGGCTTCAGTAAATTAATGTATGTGGGTAATTTTTATTAGATGTCTGTGAGAAGGATGTTTGAGGAAAATGCAGTATTCTAGCACATCATTTAGGTTAGAATAAGTTATGCTGCTGTTATAAACAATCCTAAACTCTCATTTATAAGATCTGTTGTGATTGTAGGTGATTCTGCAGGTCAGTGTTACACCATAGACTGGCGTAGCTGTTGAAATTTCAATTTTATAGCATTTTTATATACATCTGTTTCCATGAACTCCCAAGCCAAAGAATAAAGGGCTGAAGAGTTGAACACTGGCAATTAAATACTTTATTCCGGAACGACAAACATCCCTTCTCATATTTCTCTGCTAGAACTAATCATCTGGCCACTCCTTATGTCACTGGGATTGAAAGTACAGAGGACAACCAGATATTGATCAAAACTAGTACTCTGATCATATCCATTATTTATATAGACCACTTTCTGAGAATACCTTTGAAATTTGAAATGCCACTTGTGATGTGTGGGTGAAGAAACCTCAGCAAGGAGTGTAATGAATAATTTTCATTAAAAGCAATAAACATCTTCCTCCTACTCATTGCTGCACCCATTTGTCTAGACTTCCATGGACCTATTCTTGGGTTCGACGGAACAGATTTTACCTTGACTAAGGTCTGCATGCAGTCAACCTTTACAGATAGGATTACAGTGAGCTTTTAAATTTGTAGCTGTGAGCAACCTGCAATAATGATAAACCTTCTAGAAGAATGCCCTTTGTCCAGGTTTGATGAGGATTGGTGGCATAAAATGCAGCCAACAGTCTCTCAGGTTGGAAATGGGGTTATTTGATTTGCAGAAAAAAAGAAATATTAGAAGAAGTACATTTGTCTATGTGTTCTGATAGAATCTACAGAGAAAAGAGAGAATATTTTAGTATCATGAATGCCCCGTTATCTTTATAAACAAAGCAAAGTGCAGTGTGCTCAGTCGTGACGGACTCTGTGCGATCTCATGCACTGTTGCTCTCCAGGCTCCTCTGTCCATGGCTTTTCCAGGCAAGAATGCTGGAGTGGATTGCCATTTCCTACTCCAAGGGATCTTCCCGACCTAGAGATCAAGCCTGGTCTCTGTGTCTCCTGCTTTGGCAGGCAGATTCTTTACTGCTGTTCTACCTAGGAAACCCAAACAAAGTAAAATATTTGGAGCTAATAGATTTTTAGCAACAGTAACAAAAGTTTGTATCTTATTTACCTTTTGGGGGGTAGCAAACAAGAAGAGAACAGGAATGCATTTCATCTGAAGGTGGGGAATATTTTACCACTTAGGTAGAACAACTTTCTGTCATCCTTAGAATATAACCAAGTAATTCATTTTAAGTATCACTGTGAACTCAAGAATTTAAGCATATTGATGGGCTTAATCAATTGCAGTTCTTATACTTTCTGAAGCTCCAATTGTCTCATCTTTGACCAATGCAAACCTCTTCAAACTGGCTTCTGAGTGCTTTTGACATAACTGTTGTCATCTTTGTTAGCTTCTTTTCTATATGGTGTGTCAAGATGTTCTGAATTTTGTAGGTATCCTGCCCCCATCTATTTCTCTAAGCAGTCTTGTGTTTTAAGCACTAGATATGTTTGTATGTTCATTTCTATTGATTTGGTCATTATTTAAGCCTAAAAACACAGTGCTAGTTTATGTGCTTAGAATTTTCACCTCTAGTGCTAAAGTATTTATTATTTTGGGGGTTATGAAATTTCACGTTAAAAATACACTTAAAGTTGTTTTAATATATGTGAAGTCCATCAGAAGTTTTACTAATGTTTTTAGAGAACCGTGTTTCAACCGTGGATGAGTATCGTTTTCTAGCTATCAATCGCATTGTATACATTAAAAATCGTTCTGATCTTATTATTTCTTTGGCTTAATACTGTGGGAAGGATCTTCTTTCACAGTTTGTACTCATATTTGGCTCTTCTTTGGCTCGAGGTGATCAAATCTGTTACAAGTGACTGTTTTTACAGTCTCGTACACACTGAGTTCTGCTTTCATTTTATTTTATTTTTTTTAGCTTAACTGCTTCATCTTGATCCCCATTTATCTGCTACTCTAATTTCCTCAGAAGTTGTCATATACATTATATTACTTATGTATTCCTATAAGTTAACATTTAACATGATTTTTTTTAAATGAGGGAGTGAAAAAAATTAGGGAGTAAACATCATCCTTTTACTGAGCTAATATGTCCATGTCATATTTGGCTTAAGTAGTTAATTGCAGTCCTGGGACTCTGCACCCCACAGCATTGTTTGGCAGTGAAATGTAGAATGTTACAGATTTTATAACATTTGCTTGCTCAGAAAACCCCTTTTTAGGCTGTTCATCATCTATAAGGAACTCTTTTTCCTAATATGACTAGGGAATAAAATGCCCCTACGCTTAGCAGCTGTGTAGGAGGAAAGAGGAAGGGTGGAGCTGTAAGATCTAAAGTTTTTGTGTTTATCAGAACCTTGCTTATGTTCATTTTGTTGGGCCCTCATTTGACAAGAATGCCTGGACCTATCTGTGTGACTCTGACAACTAACTACTCCGTTTTTTTAGAGGATGGTGTTCTGCCGTCTGAAATGGACCACGTCAACTAGTGCTTACAGATACGTATAGAACCTCCCTTCTTTCTGTTTCCCTGTCCTGACTCTGCTCTTTCAGATCTTCTAGAGGCGCTAAGACTAACCAGAGAACCATGAAATGAGATGCAGCTTTGGATCATGTGTGCATGTGTGCATCTTTGCGTGCTAAGTCGCTTCAGTTGTGTCTGGCTCTTTGTGATCCCATGGACTGTAGCCCACCAGGCTCCTCTGTCCGTGGGATTCTTCAGGCAAGAATACTGGGGTGGGGTGCCATTTCCTCCTCCAGGGGATCCTCCCCACCTAAGGACTGAACCCACCTCTCTTACATCTCCTGCGCTGGCTTTACTACTAGCATCACCTGGGAAGCCCTGTTGGATCACAGCTATTTGCAAATGATACTCATGTCATTGGAAGTATTTTTAAAGAAATTAGGATAGTATTTTTTTAAAAAGCCCAATCAGATTTAATAATGAGAAACATGGTATCTCACATAGTCAGACATTAGAGGTAGGGCAGATAATTGGGTTGAACTTGTCCGGTGCTTTCAGCGTCTTATCTCTGCAGTTCCCTGAGCTCTGCTCTCCCCAGTATGTCAGATTTATTCTTAAATTGAAAGCAGGTTGCATCTGCAGTTCCAGCTCTGACACCCATAGAGGTTGAGAAAAGAGACCGTCTCTTTTAAGGGTTCTCTCATAAAATTGAGGAAATGTTTTCCCAGAAGCAAATCTCACTTATGTTTCATTGGCTCACGTTGTGTCATATCTCCATTCCTGTATTCAAACCATGATTCCAGAAGAATGCCATTCGTAGGTTAGTATAGGGTGTGGGTTCACCAAGCCATCACTGGCAAGGAGAATGGGATTAACCACGGTTCCCTTAAATATAATAGGACCTACTGCAGAAGTTAGGTTCGCTTCCTCAAACTGCACAGCTCTTACATGCTAAGGAAAGGATATTGAGGAGAAAACAATATCTGTTATATTATGCCTTAGAGCTTATTTGTTCATTTGTATGTTCTTTTTTTTTTTTTTTTGCTGTAGAATGTGAGTAAAATAATGAGCAATTACAGTTGGAAAAAAGTCAATATGATATATCCAAAGAGGTGTGATTTGATTGTAAAAATCTTTCCAAAAATTTAACTGATTTTTTAAATGAGTGTGAATTGCATGAGCAACCTAATGTTACACCTTTTTACCTCCAGTGAGTTCAGTGAAATCAATGTTTTTGAAATATGATTAAACTTGCCCTTAAGAACTGTCATCTGTGTTGGGTTTTTTATTAAGCTTCCCTTGAGGGCTTCTTCCTTCCTTCCTCTCAAGCCCTTTGTTATAGGTCAAAGAGTATCCTGGGCTCTAGCATCATCACCCATATTTTTCTAGACTCATGGCTAGAATATTGTCTGTTCTTCCCTCCAGCTTTTCAGATCTTTCCTGCTCCTCAAAACCCAGCTCAATACTATGTCTGTGATGCCTTTTGGCAACCAGGCCAGGCTGAGGTTCATTTTTCTCTTTCCTCTGAATACTTTAAGTATTTTCTATTCAGGTCAAGTCATCTGCTGTCTTTTGAGACTTCTTCTATGTCTTTGAGCTATTATTAACATCTTTTATTATTGATTATGACCTTTTTGAAAATAGAAATCCTTGATATCTTAATGAATCCCGTGAAAATTGTTTCTTTTCATGTGGTCATCTTAGAAAAGCAAGTTTATGAATCTCTCATTCTGGACATAAAAATAGCTCACATTTATTAAGTATTTGCTATATGCCCAACACAGTAATATGTGTTTATGGTCATTATCTCATTTCTTCCTCACATACATATTGAAAAACTCCGTGTAGTAGGTTAGACAAAGAACTATTTCAAAATAGTTGATGTAAGAAAGGGAGTATATTGGTACTCTAACAGGAAATAACCTTTAAACTCTCAGGATATCTCCAGGCATTCATCTTGCTCTGTCATCTCATGTCTTAGCATCGCTTTCCTCTTGTGTAACATTATTCGGTTTGAATAGTCCTCAGTAATGTCAGTCACAGAAAAAAAGAGAAATGGAGAGAGAAGGGGTAGGAGAGAGGGAGAGGAAGAAAGAGAGGGAGGGAGTGCACACCAGTGAACAAGAAGGGGAGAGAGAAGGAAAGGGAGACAGAGAATGTGTTCTGGCCATTGTTGGGGTGATGGGGAGCCCCATGGCTTCTCAGAAGTGGTCAGTGATTGCTTAGGCCTGAACAGTCATCCCTAAAATGCAGCACAGTGAGGTGTGGGCCAAACGTACTTGAATCATGAAGCCTGAGAATAGGAGCAGCCTGGTTTATTCAGTGAAATGCTGAATAGACAATGACTCTGGTAAGTGCTAATATTATTTCTAATTTACAGATAAGACCTGGGCTTAGAGATGCAGTAGCTTGTCCAAGATCACCTACATAGAGAGATCCAACTCAGCATAAATGCCAGAGTTTATGCTGGTAATCAGTTTTCTATATTGTAGTATTTTTTATTAAACTGTGTTTGAGTATCAGTGATTACAATAAAAATAGCTTCCTCTCTGCGGACCTTATTTTATGTATCTTCAGGAGCAGTCCTTTTCAGATACTCAGTGCTTCATAGAATCTCATCTTTTTTTACCAAGTCAGGAAATGAACCATCTTCTGAAGTTATTACACGCTAGCTGAATAACTGGATTTGCTTTCCTAAGGTTGTGTTTCGGGCACCATATATATTTTTTATTCACCCAGATATCTGCATTTGAATACTTTCATAGCTTTTTGTGGCTCCATAGACAGCACACCTGACAAAGAAATTTTAGATGTTGTCTTTGGGGAGAAATTTGCAGAGGGAAAGCACAATGGCCACTGAAATCTCCTTCCATTGCCTGGGGAGGTGCTTGGGTAGAACCTGGAAATTCATGAGTATGTTACATGGACTAATCCAAGATCTGTCATCAGAAAGACCCTTGGTCAACCTGGGGAGACTGAGCCAGGACAAACTGAGCTGTGGATGCTGAAGCCCTGATTCTTGAGCTCCTGAAATGAAAGTGTGCGGCCCCTGTTATCTCTGACTCCTTCCACAATCCAGTGCCTGCCCTGTTCTTGCTTAGGCCTGCCAGCAGACCCTGCTCTTCAGGTTCTTCCTGTCCTCTCAGTTTCTAGGAGAGACCACCCACCATTTGGCTCTAACTCTTCCTGTTCATTTCCTTCTGATCCAAGAATTTCCAGTGTCTGAGTTTTCTATCATTTTTGACGTTTGTGTATTTTAGGTGCTAGTCACTGTGTTACATACTGACACACAAATGCATGTCTTGTCGTAACAACCCCTTCCCTGACATTTTGGAATGCGTTCCTTGTTTTACTTCTTTCTCTGCTAATGACTTTTCTGACTTTGAAGTAGTTAGATCACAGCTTCTTTATTAATATGTTTTAATGACTTTGTTTTTCCCCCCATCATCTAACAAAGTTCATTACAGATATTACTCAACAATATATAGTTAGTTTGACTGAGTCCTCAGAGATGGGGTGAATTGTCTATGGCACTAATATAAGAACCAGGAGTTTCACCTTATTTGTAGAGGTGGCCTGAACACTGTGTTCACTCTGCGCTTTCAGTTTGTGGGCAGAGGTAAAGGATGAGACACAGTTTACCAGCCTAATCCACAGCTTGGTATGTAGTTTTTATGTCTTTATCCATTCAGTCATTAATATATCTGTGGAGGGGATGATTTGGGATTACTCTGTTTTCAAAATGTAGAATTTAGTGTATTTTCAAGATTTTGCTTCTAATCAGGAATAATTTGTGCTGTAAAAAGTATTACAATCTTATGTGTTATCTTATCCACACTAGATGTCAGTTATTTTATAGTGCATATATTTGATCTTTGCTGTACTCTGGCTGGAAAGAAAAGTAAGTCCTCTTATGTATAAATGTGGCCTGTTAACAAGGAGCTATGTATTTATAAGTTGTCTGCTCACCCACTGATTTTTTCACTGGTAAAAGTATAACTTCACCATCAGTCCAAGACCATCAGCATAGGGGTTTACCTTTTAACGTTTTCATGTAAAACATCACAAAGGCTATTCTAAATTAGCAAGGGGCATTGACACAGCAAACTAGTGAAAAATGTGAAGACACAGCTTTCTTCAGCTGGTCTGGTTTTAGCTGCCACTTTGGAGCTTTTACACTTCTCCTCCTTTCCCACCCCAACTCCAGGAGGTAAACAAAGGAATATAATTTGCATCAGCTATAGCATTGTCTCTGAGGTCATTGCTCTAAGTGTGCTGGGGATTTGGAGTACGAATCCTGAAAAGGAGAGAAGGGCAAGGGTAAAAGCTCTGTTGACAAGGGAGTTTCATAGGCATGTGGTGAGAGCACAGCATTGGACGTGTGAACACAAATTCTGTAAGCTTCCTCTCCTCTTGTGAAGAAAAGTTCTGTCTGGTTAGAGCTGGACACAGTGGCAGCTGAATAACTTAGCTTTACTATCTGATTCACATCCTTCCCTCTTGGAGTGTTTAGCACCTTCACTTCTTGTCCTGCTCCTCAGCACGTGAGAGGAGGGCAGATGCCTGTCTGTATGAGATGCTGAATGGTGCTTTATCATTTGGCCAGTCCACTGGGCTTGAATGGAAGGGCATTTGAATTCTCACTTTGGTACAGACCATTAGCACATTCATCCTTTGCTGGCATCAGGTCAGGGAACCTAAGTCAGCTTGTGAACCAAATGTTTCCCTGGAGTAAACATAATACATATACTTGGCTAGGCGGTCAGCTGTTAAAAGATGACTTTTTTTCTCAGTGGGATAGGATATTTGTTCCTATTTAGATAGTATCTAAGTGGAGGCAATTTAGACATTTAATAAAGCAAAATCTATCCTAAAAAAAAAAAATAGGAAGACCTCATTATAGATTCACAGATCTGTGTATTTGTGTGCTCAAGGATAATAATAATACTGGGAGACATTTCAGAGGAAAGAGATGAGTAAAAATAAGAAAAAAAAATTAATGGATTTGAGCCCAAGTAAGCAAAACTCTATTATTTAATTATAGTATCTAACTGTGAATATAAATGGGAGATGTAGAGAAAGAATTTTTTCCAAAGTTTGGATCATAGAAGCTTTCGTGACTAAAAGTAGAAACCTGTCACTGAGAACTACAAACTAGAGGTTTGATCTTTCTTTAAATGAATCAGGGAGTATAAAAAATATTTTGGGAATTGAGGACTATCCCTTTTGAACATACTCAAGTGTTTTTACATCTGAAGTGAACAAAAACTGCATAATGTGGAAAATATGTCAGTGTCCTTCAGATTTGTTCCTCTGTGATAGTCTGGTTAGATGGGGAAAACTCATTGATACACAATGGAAAAGGGCATGCTAGCTCTTACAATTTCATGTTGGGAACTTCTTGTGGACCAGTGCCTGCAATAATATGTATGGTTGGGCCATTTATTTGCTATCAGTTGCTACTTTTGGCACATTGCTACATTTGGGTACATTTAAACCCGAGTCTTGGTTAAATTCCAATGTAGATGAGTGATGATATTCCATCTGCCATGTTCTGATTTTGCCTTCCTTAAGGAAATGAAGCATAACTTCATTCTTAAGCAGACTGTTGATATACTGCAGATAAAAATTAAATATTTTTATTCCTGATTTTGTAGTTCAGTGTTATCGGACCTCAGTGCTATGCTCAACTTTGTCACTGACTCTCTCATAACCTTGTGCAAGTTAATTTCATCTCTCTGAAATGAATTTTCTATAAAAGATGAACAATAGCCTAGGTAACTGTTTTAAGCCTACTTAAAATTGAAACAGATTATGACTGGTTGATGGCCTGCATTCTTGCTAAATGTATTTGTTCAGACTTCAACAATTTTTCAGATTTCTATCCACTTTAAGTGAGTAAGTGAAGTCGCTCAGTCGTGTCCGACTCTTTGCAACCCCATGGACTGTAGCCTACCAGGCTCTTCTGTTCATGGGATTTTCCAGGCAATAGTACTGGAGTGGATTGCCATTTCCTTCTCCAGCAGATATTCCCGACCCAGGGATCGAACCCGGGTCTCCCGCATTGTAGACAGATGCTTTACCATCTGAGCCACCAGGGAAGTCCACTTTATTATATTATAAAACACATTCTCTTAAACATTATCTTTAAAGTTTTCTATCCAAAAAAGTATACATCAAATGACAGAAATCTTGGTGTTTCAATTCAGAGTGATGTATTTTTTCCCCTGACTAATCCCAATTCATATTTCAATTATCTTTTCAGTGGAGGTATGAATGTGTATGTAGTTCTAGGTGGGGGGAAATAGGAGTGTCTAGGAAGAAAACTACCATATCTCTACAGTTATTCTCATGTTTAGATTTTTGATTTACCAAATCTCACATTTTTGCAGAAATATTCAGTAGGACATGTTTCATGACACATTTGACTCAAACTGTTAATATAATGACATCCTCGGACTGTGATATATTATGTAGTTTGATGTCATACTTAAACCTACTACTAAAAAAGCTATAGAAAAAGATACTCAAAAATATTATAGATAAATAAAAATTGAATTATAAAAAATGTTTAAGAATAACAAGATAAAGAAAACATAGAAACCAAAAACCAAAAACAAAGTGAAATTATTGGCTTCTGGCCTAACATATCAATAATTACATGAAATGTAAATGGTCTAAATACAGCAATTGAGACAGATTGTTAGAGCATATTAAAAAAATAGCACCCAACTACAGTGCTTATCTTCATAAAGTGAAAGTGAAAGTGGAAGTCGCTTAGTGGTGTCTGACTCTTTGTGACCCCGTGGACTGTAGCCTGCCAGGCTCTACTCTCCATGGAGTTCTCCAGGCAAGAATGCTGGAGTGGGTTGCCATTTCCTTCTCCAGGGGATCTTCCTGATCCAGGGATTGAACCCAGGTCTCCCGCATTCCAGGCAGACGCTTTAACCTCTGCTACCAAGGAAGCATAAATCTCTTCAAATATAGTGATGTTGACAAGTTGAAAGTAAAGAATTGGTAAAAAGTATTTTGCAAACATTAATAATAGTAAGCAGGAGTTGCTATATTAATATCAGATACAGTAGGCACTTGTGATAGAGGGGGGATATTATATATTGATACAAGAGTTGCACCATCAATAAGACTCAGTCATTCTAAAGATGTGTGCCCTAAATTACTGAGTTGCAAAAAAAATGAGATTAAAAAAATAAATAGATTTATAAATGAAGATTTTAATACCCCTATCTCATCAATGGATAGAAAACTAGACAGAAAATCAGCAAAGATATTAAAAAACTCAGCATCAGTGACCAACAGACTTAATTGGTACTCACTGAGCTCTCTACTCCACAGGAACAGAGCACACATTCTTTTAATGTGACCATGGAGTATGTAATACATTTGACCATATCCTGGATCAGAAAACAAGTCTCAAAAAATTTTAAAGAATTAAAATCTTAAAGAATGTATTCTTTGACTACCGTGAATCAAATTATAAATCAGTAATAGAAAAATAACATGTAAATCTCTGAACACTTGGAAATTCAACTACACACACTATAAATAATCCATGGGCCATAAAGGAGGTCTCAAGGAACATGATACATTGAATGGATTGAAAATAAAAATACACCATTGAAATTTGTGGGACACAGGTAAAGAAGTGCTGAAAGGCATGTTTTGTAGCATTAAATGCATACGTTAGAGAAAAGGAAAAATTTCTAATCAATAATCTAAACTCACAGTTCAATAACCTAGAAAAAGAAGAGCTGAATATACCTGAAGTCCAAAGCAAGCAGAATGAAGGAAATCATAATAAAAACAAAAATTTAATAAAATTGGAAACAGAAAAACAATGAAAAAATTCTGGTTATTTGAAAAGACTGATAAAGTTGACAAACGCCTCACAAGACTGACAAAGAAAAAAACAGATAAGACACAAATCACCAATGTGAAGAATGAAATATTAAAGTGTATCACTACAGACTCTGTAGACATCAAAGGGATAATATGCATATACTAGGAACAGTTCTATACATATAAATTTGACAACTTAGAAGAAATGGACCAACTCTTTGAATGACATCAGTTCAGTTCAGTTGCTCAGTCGTGTCCGACTCTTTGCGACCCCATGAATCGCAGCACGCCAGGCCTCCCTGTCCATCACCAATTTCCGGAGTTCACTCAAACTCATGTCCATCGAGTCGGTGATGCCATCCAGCCATCTCATCCTCTGTCATCCCCTTCTTCTCCTGCCCCCAGTCCTTCCCAGCTCACTCAGTATTAAATAGATAGTTTGAATAGCCCTAAAACTTTTAAGGAGATTGAACAAATAATTTTAACAATAAAAAAATCCACTCCCAGATGGTTTCACTAGAGAATTCTAACAAACATTGAAAGAAATAGCATCAGCTCTATACAATCTCTTCCAGAAAACCATTCATTTTAAGAAAGTAGTATTACTGAGATACCAAAACCTGACAAAGGTAGAACAGAAAAGAAAACTAGACATAATATTTTTCATGAACATGGACATAAGGATCCTTAATAAAATATTAACAAATAGAATTCAGCAATATATACATTCCATGACTGAGTAGGATTTATTCCAGGGATCAAGGTTGGTTCAGTACTTGAAATTCACCTTGTTAACAGGCTAAAGAAGAAACACCATATGATCCTATCCATTCATGCAGAAAAAAGCATTTGACAAAATCAACCGTTTATGATAAAAATTCTCAGAAAAATGAGAACAGAGAACTTCACCTTGACATCAAGCATCTGAAAAAGACTGCATAAATTCTATAACTAACATTACCCTTAATGATGAAAGACTGAATTGTTTCTCCTCAGATAAGGAACAAGGTCAAGAATATTTGCACTTACCAATTTTACTTAATATATTGCTAAAACTTCCAGCCAGTACAAAAAGATAAGGGAAGGAAACTAAAATCATAGAGATCAGAATGGAGTCAGAAATAAAATAGTCCCTATTTTCAGATGACATGATTGTTTATGTAGAATACCCTAGAGGACTTAAAAAAAAGAAAAAAAACCTTTCAAAACTAATAGGTGAATTCAGCAAGGTAGTAGGATATGAGATCCTACACATAGGATCGCTCAGTCGTGTCCGACTCTTTGCGACCCCATGGACTGTAGCCTACCAGGCTCTCAGGAGCCTCTCAGTCCATGGAATTTTCCAGGCAAGAGTACTGGAGTAGGTTGCCATTTCCTTCTCCAGGGGATCTTCCCAACCCAGGGATCAAACCTGGGTCTCCCGCACTGTGGGCAGGCGCTTTATCGTCTGAGCCACCAGGGAAGCCATCAGGATATGAGATAAGCATACAAAAATCAACTATATTCCTGTATAATAACAAGGAACAACTGGGTACCAAAATTAAAAATACAATGCCATCTATAATCACTCAAAAATTTAAATACTTAGTTATAAATCTAACAGAACATGTGTAGGACTATATGCTAAAAGCCATACAGTACTGATTGAAAATATAAATAAATAGGTATATACCATGTTAATGGATTAGAAGACTCACCATAACAAACATATCAATTCTCTTCGAACTGATGTACAGGTTTAACACAGTTTGTATCAATATTTCAGCACAATTTTTTTTGTAGATCAGATTTTTCTAAAAATTTTATGGAAAGGCAAAGAAATCAGAATAGTTATAAGAATTTTTAAATAGAAGAATAGAGTGGGAAGAATTAATCTACTCAATTTCAAGATTTATCATACAGCTACAGTAATCAAGACTGTGTGAGTTTGGCAGAGGGATACATGTATATAACAATGAAATAGAACAGAGAACCCAGAAATTGGCCCACACAGATATAAACTGATTTTTGACAAAGGTGCAAAACCAGTTCAGTGGAGGAAGCATAGCCTTCTCAATAAATGGTATTGAAGTTGTTGAGCATCCATAAGCAAAAAATGAAGCTTTGCCTGTCTTAGACTTCTACAAAAATTAACTCAAAATATATCAAGAACTTAAATGTATTGATAAAATTTAAAAATAAAATTTTTATGAAAAAAAAGGAACATCTTCAGGATCCAGGGCAAGACAGCGCATTTTTAGACTTTGTATCAAAACCATAATTTATAAAATGATAAATTGATAAATTCAACTTAGCAAAATTAAAAACTTTGGGCTCTGTGAAATACCCTGTTAATACTAAAATAAGCTACAGGCTGGGAGAAAGTGGCTTCAGACTATATATTTAGACTTGAAGTAAGGATTAGTATTAAGAATATAATCTTTCAAAACCAATTAAAAAAATGAAACAATCCAATCAGAAAGCTGGGTTCTGTGAAATACCCTGTTAAGAATATGATAAGCTACAGTCTGTGAGAAAGTAGTTTCAGACTATATATTTAGACTTGTAGTAAGGATTACTATTAAGAATATAATCTTTAAAAACACTTCAATAAAAAAAAAAAGAAACAATCCAATCAGAAAATAGACCAAAGACATGAAGGAACATTTCATAGGAAAGGGTATATACAGCTAGCATCTAAGCACATGAAAAGATGTTCAACATCATTAATCATTAGAGAAAAGCAGAATGGCTAAAATAAGAAATAGTGACAATGCCAAATGCTGGCAAGGATTGCAGAAACTAGCTCACTCATGCATGGCTGATGGAATGTAAAATGATACAGAACGTTTTACAGAACAGTTTGACAGGTTTTTAAAGAAAACTTAACTTATAATCACCATAGAATCCAGCAGTTGCTCTCATGGGCATTTATCTCAGAGAAAGGAAAACTTCTACTCACACAAAAGCCTGTGTGCCAATGTTGATGGTAGCTTTGCTTATATAACACCAAACTAGAAATAGTGTAATACTGTAGTGCCTTTCAGTGGGTGAATGGTTAAATGATCTGGACCATAGACTACTATTGAGCAATATAACTGAACAAAGCATTGATACCCGACCTGGATGAATCACCAGAGATTTGTGTATGATTTCATTTGTATGATAATTTTGAAATGACAAAACTATAGAAATTGTACACTAGTGGTTTCCAGGGTTTAAGAAGGAAGTGGGATAGGAGGGCTATAAAAAGACAATCTTAGGGACTCTTCTGGGGATGGAAATCTTCTGTATCTTAACTCTATCAATGTCAATCTCTTGGTTTTGATATTGGACTATAGCTTTGTAAGATGTTACCCTTGAGGGAAACAGGGTAAAAGATATAGGGGATTTCTCTGTATATTTCTGAGAAATGCATGCAAATACACAGTGGTGTCACGTTATAATATTTGATTAAAGAAAAAGACAGCCTTCTAATGGCTTCTAGATTAAAATTCAAAGCCTTTCCTTGGCCCTTTCCTACTTCCTCCACGTGCTGCTTGTCTTTCCGGGACATATCCCACTGCAGGCACAGTGGCCTTTTCGCTGTTCCTGGGCTCTTTCCACAGAGCCTTTGTTCTAGCTGTCCCCACAGCATGGACAGTGCCTCTGTCCCATTGCTCACTTTGTCCTGGTCTCTGCACAAATGTTACCTTAGCAGAGCGACTTTTCCCTTGAACACTGTCTCTAAAATAGGACCCCCTACCACAATCTATTCCCTTACTTGGATTTATGTTTCTTCTCTCATTAGAAACGGGCTTCCCTGGTAGTTCAGCTAGTAAAGAATCCACCTGCAATGCAGGAGACCCCAGTTTGAGTCCTGGCTTGGGAAGATCCCCTGGAGAAGGGATAGGCTGCTCATTCCAGTATTCTTGGGCTTCTCTGGTGGCTCAGATGGTCAAGAATCCGCCTGCAATGCAGGAAACCTGCGTTTGATCCCTGGGTTGGGAAGATCCCCTGGAGAAAGGAATGACTACCCACTCCAGTATTCTGGCCTGGAGAATTCCATGGACAGAGGAGCCCGGTGGGCTACAGTCCGTGGGGTCTCAGAGTCAGACACGACTGAGCAACTTTCACTTTCTCATTAGAAATGGACTTGATGCTTTTAAAAATTCCAGAGTTTTTAGGATAGGAACCTCAAGTTCCCCATTTTACCTCTTCTTTCCTATGTTTTCTCCTGGGATTTGGAACATTTGATTTTCAAAAACAGACCAAACAAGCTGGTTCATTCTATTGTTTTTTTTCCTTCTGCTGATGGTTCTATAATGTTCTAGATGGAATTTAAGAGTTCTGTAGTAATGGATGTTGTGTAGTCTGTCAGGCTCAGTTGAACACCATCCACTGGCATTTCCCCAAACAGCCAAAATTTAAGAGTCAACCTCCTCACCCCAAGAAACTGCCTCTAAGTGACTTAGCTCTTGATTCTCTTCTAGGCTTCTTAACCATCCACGGTGTAAAGACACACTTCAGGAGGATTCTTAGAAGTCTGGGACAAGCTTCACCACACGTGGCAGGTATGTGTCTATACAACTGAGTGTGCAAGGAATGTAACTTGTTTTATTTTCTATAGTTAGATCTAAATTATATTTTAGCCCTTCATGTAGCCACGTGGAAGCAATTTGAGGTTGCATTCTAATTCTAGGTAAGCTTTTGAAGGTGAGGGGTAACGTATCTGCTTCTAGGCTGTCATCTCTCCACAAGTCATGTGTGTCCTCTTATCCTTCGTCAGCACTCATGGGCCACTGCTGAGGCACACCTTGGTCTTCCTTTGAGGATCTTTTCCTTTCCTTCTCTTGGCTTCTTCCAGATACTCCCTGGACGCATGAGGGTGTGCTGCTGCTGAACCAGAAGAAAGTCTCTGGGGTTGCGTAGAGCTCTGTGCTCCTTGCATGATGCCGTGACGCCCCTGGGCCTTGTTCTGTTGCTTCTGTGTCATGCTACTCCAGGCAGTCCTTGGCAGACCTGGTCAGGTCCACCTGCAATATATCACTTAGTCATTTCCAAGGTCTGGACCTCATCCAAGAAGGAAAATCCATTCCATCTGCCATTGTTTTCTACCATGGTATTTAGCAAAGATTGAGGGCAGGAGGAGAAGGGGGTGACAGAGTATGAGATGGTTGGATGGCATCGTCGACTCAATGGATATGAGTTTGAGCAAACTCTAAGAGATAGTGAAGGACAGGGAAGGCTGGCGTGCTGCAGTCCATGCAGTTGCAGGAGCTGGACATGACTTTGAGCGACTGAACAGCCCTGTTACAGTATTTTGAATAGCGCAACTTAGGAAATCAATCTAAACACAATTTACATTTTATTTTTCCTGTTGTTTCTTTAAAATGCACTGGGAAAAGGGAAGTGGGTATTCTCTTGCCTCTGGATGAAATTTAGGCCTCAAGTAGGCTCCATACCTAGTAAGATTACTCTTAGATTAAAAAAGTTTCTATCTACACTTTGAATCATACACATTGTCTACATTCAGAAATTAGAATGGTCTGATCTCAGGCTGTAATAGTCGCTTGCAAGTTCATTTAATATCAAATCATCTCTCATCCCCTCTCTGAGGTCCATATTTGGATTGGGCTCTTGCAGAGGGAGAGGGTGTGCTGTTTTCTTTCTCTGTCTGTCACTTCCTCCCCCATTTGCTGGCTGCTATCGCTAAATCCTAAGGGATTGAAACAAGGGAAAGAAAAGGAAATGAGAGGCTTAGGGATGTTCTTTATGTGAACAGGTACTATGTTAACCTGGCTCTAGGTTTCAGGGCCTGGCAGATATTTAAAACTGAGAGTCATTTGGCTACTTTGGGGGGACTTTGGTGGCTCCCCTGCTGGACCCATTTGTCTTCAACTCTCCTGGCTTGGACAGGGCTTCTCCTGTAGGTGTCCACTCCCTACTCACCTCCTGGTTCTTGGCTAGTCCATCCCACATGAACTCATGTTGAATGTATAAAGGATACTTCCAGGCGGCCATCTGGGGCTTCAGGCTGGCTCTGTCATCCTTGGCTCACGCTTGCATCATGAAAACATGCGTCTCGTGAACCTCCAAGGGCTGAAGGGTGCTTCTCAAATTACTGAGTTGTTCCTTACCTCCTTCTTGTCCTCGAGATTCCCAAGGTGGGAGCCAGTCTGCAATCTTTCAGGTTTCCTAAGCTCCAGGGGACACATCCACGCCATCTAAGCTGTTCTTTTGAGGCCTCCCTAAAGACCTGAGAGAGAAAATAGCCCCTTCTATCCCACCTGCTTCAGCGAGGAGGGGCTTGTCACAGGGCAGCAGCTCAATCCAAGAACCGTTCCATAATGCTTCTCCTCACCTCTGTTCCTTTGATCCTTTATGTTTTCTTGTTGGGTTTTAGAGCCATCCAACATGTTCTTCCCAGTGTTAAAGAACTTGCCTGCCAATGCAAGAGACAAAAAAGACTCAGACGATCCCCTGCAGGAGAGTGTGGCAACCCATTTCAGTGTTCTTGCATGGGAAATCCCATGAACAGAGGAGCCTAGCAGTCCACAGTGTCTCAAAGAGTTGGACATGACTAAAGTGACTTAGCATGCATGCAGCCAGTTCTTAGGACTTTAAAAACAATTTTGGTTTTGGTCTAGCCCTTTTCTTTGGAATTGCATGCCTGTTCAATGAAGGTGCCTTAGTTGAATCTCCTAGTTTAACATCTGATCAAGTCAGCTACACTAGGAAGTGTTAGGGGCTTCCCTGGTGGCTCAGTGGTAAAGACTCTTTCTTATCTGCAATGCAGGAGACCCAGGTTCGATCACTGGGTCAGGAAGATCCCCTGCAGGAGGACATGGTAACCCACTCTAGTACTCTTGCCTAGAGAATCCCATGGGCAGAGGAGCCTGGTGGGCTGCAGTCCGTATGGTCCCACAGAATCAGACACAACTGAAGCTAGTAAGCAGCAGCAGGAAGAGGAGAGTGGTTGGGGGAGGGGTAAAGGCTTAGCCACCCAGTTGGTAACTTGCTTCTAGATTCACTAATATCTGTACATGGCTTGACTACCTTATCTTCCACTCAAAAGTACCTAAATATGATTTTAGCTCAGTAAATGGGAGGATTTATTTTAAGTCTATTTTCAATGTGTGAGAGTCATTCTAATTTCCCAGAAGGTCTTAGACTTTTGAAACTCAAAAACCAGTAATTGACACCCCTACATCACCCATGCTTCCCTCCTCTGCCAATAATTTTCTTTTCTTTTTTTAAAAGGCTTTTTATTAGAATATAGTTGCTTTACAATGCTGTGTTAGTTTCTACTGTACAGCAAAGTAAATCAGCTGTACGTATACATATATCCCCTCCTTTTTAGATATCCGTCTCATTTAGGTCAAGATAGAGCACTGAGTAGAGTTTTATTTCTATACAGTAAGTTCTCATTAGTTGTCTATTTTATACATAGTGTGAAATAGATAGTAGTGTGTTTGTATGTATGTGTGTGTGTGTATATATATATATATATATATATATATATATATATATGTCAAAATCCCAATCTCCCAGTTCTTGCCAATAATTTAGCAACTTGTCTGACTGAATGGAGAAAGGAGTAAGATTCAAGGAAATGAAATACGTCAAATGTTACATCCTGTGTGATAAAAAATATTGCCTCCCCTTTTTTGAATATCTGTGTTGTGGGTTTAAATCTGTATACTGGCAGTGCATCCTTTATGTTAAGGATTTAACATTTGAGGAAGCTAGGTGTGCTGGTTTAAGAAAGCCAGTTATATAGGATTGGGCTTCCCTGGTGGCTCAGTTGGTAAAGAATTTGCCTGCAATGCAAGAGACCTAGATTCATTCCCTGGGTAGGGAATATCCCCTGGAGAAGGAAATGGCACCCACTCCAGTATTCTTGCTTGGTAAATTCCATGGACAGAAGAGCCTGGTGTGCTACAGTCCATGATGTCAGAAGAGTTGGGCACAACTTAGTGGCTAAATTAATTATTTGTACTTCTCTGGTGGCTCAGCTGGTAAAGAATCCAACTGCAATGCTGAAGACCTAGATTTGATCCCTGGGTTGGGAAGATCCTATATAGGATTAGGGCCCACACTAATAACCTCATCTTTGCATAACTAATTATATATGCAATGACCCACTTTTAAAGGTCACAGTGATACTAATTCTATACTAACTGATCCACAAAATAGAATCATAGGGAACACTTCCAAACTCATTCTGTGATACTAGCATTAGCCTAATATCAAAACTAGGCAAAATATCTAGCGGTTGAATCCGGTATCGTATATAAAAAATATGCAACTCTCATTCACCATTCAAAAATCAATTGCTATAATCTATCATATTAATAGCTAAAAAAGAAAAATCTAGTCATGTATGGATGTGAGAGTTGAACTATAAAGAAAGCTGAGCACAGAAGAATTGATGAACTGTGGTCTGGGAGAAGATTCTTGAGAGTCCCTTGGACTTCAAGGAGATCCAACCAGTCCATCCTAAAGGAGATCAGTCCTGGGTGTTCACTGAAGGACTGATGTTGAAGCTGAAACTCCAGTCCTTTGGCCACCTGATGCGAAGAGCTGACTCATTTGAAAAGACCCTGATTCTGGAAGGGATTGAAGGCAGGAGGAGAAGGGGACGACAGAGGATGAGATGGTTGGATGGCATCACCAAGTCAATGGATATGGGTTTGGGTGAACTCCAGGAGTTGGTGATGGATAGGGAGGCCTGTCATGCTGCGCTTTATGGGGTCACAAAGAGTTGGACACGACTGAGTGACTGAACTGACCTGAAAGAAGAAAAATCATATGATTATAAAAATAGATACAGAAAAGCATTTCACATAATCCAACACCCATTCATGATAAACTTTCAATCATCTAGGAATAGAGAAACCTACAGTTAAAAGCACACACCATGATGAGAAACAAGATTCCTTCTCCTATCACTGTGGGATAAGACAATGATGTCTCCTCTTACCACTCCTATTCAGCATCATACTGGAAATTCCTAGCTAATGGATTAAGACAAGGAAAAATATGTATGTATACACACAAATGGGGAAGGGGCTTCCCTTGTGGCTCAGCTGGTGAAGAATCTGCCTGCAGTGTGGGAGACTTGGTTTGATCCCTGGGTTGAGAAGATCCCCTGGAGAAGGGAAAGGCTGCCCACTCCAGTATTCTGGCCTGGAGAATTCCATGGACTGTATAGGCCATGGGGTCACAAAGACTTTGATGTGACTGCGTGACTTTCACTTCACAGATAGGGACAGAGAAAGATGAAAACTGTTGACAGGTTACATAATTGTCTATGTAGAAAATTCAAAATAATTTATAAAAAGACTCCTGGATAAGTATTGCTTCTAGATTAGACTAATATACAAAAGTAAATCGATTTCCCATATACCACATGAACAAATGGAATTTGAAATTAAAAACACAGGATCATTTATATTACTATATTATATATATATACACTACAGAGATAGAGAAAGGAGACACAAAGGGAAAAATGAATATGTGGAACACAGTGGGGTTTGGGGGCAGTTAAGCTTTATCATATGATATATGATACTGTAATGGTGGAGACATGCCATTCTGTATTTGTCAAAGTACATAGAAGCATGCAACACAAAAAAAGAAGTCAAATGTAAACAATGGACTTTAGTTAATAATCATTTCATTGTTGGTTCATGAACTGTAAACAAAAAAAAAAGTATCATACCAGTGTAAGATGTTAATAACAGGGTAAACTGAGGGTGGGGAGAAGGGAGTATTTGAGAACTCTATGTTTTTTTTCAATTTTTTCATAAACCTAAGACCGAGAAATAAAGTCTGTTAATGAGAAAAATATTAGTGTTTAAAAAAATAAAAAGGAAAAAAAAAAGCAAGCAAATGTCAGACTGAGATACCTGAAGTTAGGACTTTATCGTGTGAATTTGGGGTGGAGGGGGACGCCATTCAGCCCATAACACTACGGTTCAAAGAGGTTCAATAACTTGAAAGTCACGCAGCCCTTGAAATGCCATTGTGGAGATTCCGCGCCATGACATTGTGACTCTATAGCCGAGTTCTTTCTGCTGTGCCACACTTCATCTCAGGCAGCTCTTGCATGCAGTCCTCTGCAAAGAGGAGAATGCTAGTTTTCCTTTAAACATCCGATCAGATTGGCTGGGGCATGGATCCACCCAAAGAAGGAGCTCAGACTAAGACATGGGTCAAACTATCTCATGAGCTTGTAATAACCTTGCACCTTACACAAAGGAGTCACTTTACACTTTATTCCTTACACAAAGGAACAGGTTTGTGAAGAAGTTCATCTAAAACTGTAATACTCTAGGCTAGAAAATGAACTTGTACTTGAACTAGAGGTATAGATTGTGAAGAATTCAGCTGGATCTGAAACTACTAAAATGGTGTCAGTGTGAGTTTGCTGATGTTATTCCTGTGACCTGTGGTTTGCTTTTGGGGTGCTCTTGACCTGTATTCATATCTACATATGCCATGTGTACGTGGTCTGTTTCATGTAGAGCATAGTTAAACAATGTGTAATAAAGCAACATATTTAGATCATGCGAAAGAAAATGAATAAAATGTTTGCTCTGAAGTTCCTGCAGGCATTTACTGGATAATGATAATGATAGCTTTACTAAAATATATTCAGCTTCAATGAGGGTTATATTTAGGAAAATTATCAGATTGTTTTGGATATTTTCCTTATAAAAACAATTCTTTAGTGCATCTTATGTGGAAGATAGGAATTATAATAGTGATTTGGAAATGTGTCTTCATGAATATGAACATAATTTGAGTCTTGTAGTATTTAGTGCTGTTTTATTCCAGATGGCAAAACATTTTTATTATCCCTTTCAGTTAGTGCTTGAAATATATACCTATGGAAATAAGTCCATTTTAAGATTTTTCTTGCCAAAATTCTAATAAATGCTCACTTACTGAGAAATATGTGTACTGAGAAATATTTAAGAAAAATATGTTTTAATGAAGCTGCACTAATGATATTTATTTAGCTAATTGTGTATAGGAATCTAAACATTATTTCAAGTAAGGTAGACTGTTGGCCCTCTAAATAAGCCTGGCACAGGTGTGCAAAGAATTAAGAGAATTAGATACTAGATCTAATGAAAATCACAAGAAACCTCAAAGAAATATTTTATTATAAATTAGATTTCCCACTATAAAACATACATAGCCAAATAGCAAAAATGTTTTAAAATGAGGGTAAAAAATTGCTAACAATGCCAATAACCAAAAGCAATAATAGTAACCTTGTAGTATATTTGCTTCTCTTCCTTTTCCATTCATTTGTTCAGCTGAGGATTACTGAGTGCTTAATGCAGGCACTTGGGAAATAAAGATGGCTAGGCCAGGGGTTCCACCTTGAAGGAGACTGTAATTTATTAGGGAAAACAGACCATAAGTCCTTGTAATGCATGGTAAGTACAAAGCTGGATGAGAATGGGCCAAAGAAGTTGCTTTCAACTCTAGTTTCAGATCTGTAATGAATTTTAACAGAAAAAAAGAAGAAATCTTTTAGCCAGAAAGGAGAAGAAAATACATTACAGTTAGAAGCAGGAACATTTGTTAAGGTATAGTATGACTGAAATAACATCATAAGGAACTGTAAATAATGCAGCATGTCTAGAAAATGAAGTTGGAAAAGTAGGTGGAGGTGATATCATGGAATGCTTTGTACTAATTATCCTATTGGCAAGAAGGGTTTACAAATGGGGCAAAAATATGTTTAGAACTGCATTTTAGAAAAATTGATTTATCAGCAATATGATGGGATGGATGGCTTAGAAATTGTAAGCTTCAGGATCTAAGCATTTGGTAAGGGTTCAGATATACCAAAAAGCTTTAAAAAAAAAAGGAAAACAAAACAAAACACACTTGGCTTGCAAGGACCTCTAGCAGTTTTGGTGGAGACTCCAAAATGTATTCTTGTGGTTCTGTGTTTTCATAAAATTTGCCAGAAGTGTGAGCTTTTAGCTTCAGCTGATTACGAGCACTTCTATTTCTATATTACTACCCCTCTCTTATGCTTATAGAGAGAAGCATTGGTGACAAACCTTTTGCATTTACAGTTTTACCTTCTTTTTCTTTAAAGGGTCCCCAAATTGTATAAGCTTAGATCTCATTTTCCAGATCTAGTCCCAAGATGATACTGCAGGAATCCAGAAGAGGATAGCAAGTTCTTAAACCAACATAGTAGCTATAGAGATGAAGAAGAAAAGATGTGGAAGACTAAGGGGGAGAAATTATTGGCTCTTAGTGTGAGGGAAAGAATAGGGCCAAGATTTCTCCCTTCTATGACTTGATGGACGGTAGGGCTGAGCGCCAAAGAATGATGCTTTTGAACTGTGGTGTTGGAGAAGACTCCTGAGAGTCCCTTGGACTGCAAGGAGAGCCAACCAGTCCATTCTAAAGGAGATCAGTCCTGGAAGGACTGATGCTAAAGCTGAAACTCCAATACTTTGGCCACCTCATACGAAGAGTTGACTCATTGGAAAAGACTCTGATGCTGGGTGGGATTGGGGGCAGGAGGAGAAGGGGATGACAGAGGATGAGATGGCTGGATGGCATCACCGACTCAATGGACGTGAGTCTGAGTGAACTCCGGGAGGTGGTGATGGACAGGGAGGCCCGGCGTGCTGCAATTCATGGGGTCGCAAAGAGTTGGACACGACTGAGTGACTGAACTGAACTGAACTGAGGGCTATTAATAAGAAAAAAATGGTAGCGTCAGGTCACAGTTGCAAGTAATGGTTTATTGAACATCTTTATGTATGTTTTCATATTTTTGGATTCACAAAAGTTTATTTACTATATCAAATTGTGTTAAGTATTTTAATGCATTTTCTTATCTGTTACTAGATAGACTTTCCAGACAGACTGTGCCATCCAACACTGCTATAGCTAATATAGAAATGGATTTTTTGATCTACACTTCCACTAACATTGGACATTATAATTTTATTTTTTTAAAACTAAACTGTAGGGTAAAATCAGTGCTTCTTTTTCATTTTACTATGAAGGTTAGATAAATGTGATCTGTAATTGTGAACTCTCCGTAGAAGTTTATTTTTCAGGGGTAATTATTGTGGTCTTTTCCTGGTAATGATTTAGGGAGCATTAGGAGGTAGTAGTTGGGAGGATCAGGAAGATCCCATCGAGGAGAAAATGCCAACCCATTCCAGTATTCTTGCCTAAAAATACCCATCGTTAGAGTAGCCTAGCAGGCTATAGTCCAAAGGGTCACAAAGAGTGGGACATGACTGAGCAACTAAGCACACACACAGGAGATAGTTGTAAGTCTTTTATGAGAGTAGTCATACTATGCATTCTAAATGCATGCAGACATGCTGCTGCTGCTGCTGCTAAGTTGCTTCAGTCGTGTCCGACTCTGTGCGACCCCATAGACGGCAGCCCACCAGGCTCCATGGTCCCTGGGATTCTCCAGGCAACAACACTGGAGTGGGCTGCCATTTCCTTCTCCAATGCATGAAAGTGAAAAGTGAAAGCTCAGTAAGTGTCCAACTCTTTGTGACCCCATGGACTGCATCCTACCAGGCTCCTCCATCCATGGGATTTTCCAGGCAAAAGTACTGGAGTGGGTTGCCATTGCCTTCTCCACATGGATACATACCTATGTTATAAGAGCTAGAATATATGAGGCTAAAACAATTTTGTAGATTAGATTGTTTTAGATAGACTAAGTATCCACAGACTTTTTCTTATAAGGACCAGATAGTAAATATTCTAGATTTTGTAGGCTAGCCGGTGAAATTGAGGATATAATGTAACCATTTTAAGAGCAGGAAAAATTTTTTCCAAAAATATTTTATTGATATAATTCAAAATGCAATGATGGAGTAAATTTTTAATGTAGAAGTCTAATAATGAGAAAAACTGTATTTGTTTTTGAGAGCAGAGACATTGCACCTAGTCGTAGTTTAGTGGTAATATTCTCTATCATCAAATTGATTATAAATGTTCTTTCATTAAACCATTCTTATTTCAAAGTTAGTGAGCTGGATTTGGATCACAGGCCATAGTCCTGGTTTAGACAATGACATTTGTGTCATTTTTCTGTCAGACTTTGTTAAAATATTTTGTCTGATAATAAGTTTCATTTCTGTTGCATATGTTGTTTGAACCTCTGGAAATTTACAACTTACAAAAAACTCATCAAAGTGCGCGCGCGCGTGTGTGTGTGTGTGTGTGTGTGTGTGTGTGTTACATGTGAATGGATTGGCTGTTTTTTCTTTATGCTGCTGCTGCTGCTAAGTCGCTTCAGTCGTGTCCGACTCTGTGCGACCCCATAGACAGCAGCCCACCAGGCTCCCCGATCCCTGGGATTCTCCAGGCAAGAACACTGGAGTGGGTTGCCATTTCCTTCTCCAGTGCATGAAAGTGAAAAGTGAAAGGGAAGTCGCTCCGTCGTGTCCGACTCTTAGCGACCCCATGGACTGCAACCCACCAGACTCCTCCGTCCATGGGATTTTCCAGGCAAGAGTGCTGGAGTGGGACGCCATTGCCTTCTCCATTTTTTTTTTATAGCAAATGGAATTTAGGATATATCTGGGGTAGCCATATTATTGCAATGAAGCATTTTGTCTATTTAGATTAAGATATCAGAGAAGTGAAAGAGGAAAGTAGACTTGGCAGGTACAAATTTGGGCTGTTGGTATATGTGTTGGAATGACTTTGGATGTTCCCTGTTGTTGACTTTGAGTTGACTATAATTGGTTCTGTTCATTAACATCTGCTTCTTCTAACCTTTGAGAGTTGTGCTTTGGTTTTAGCTTTGCTATTCCTCAGCAACATTCTAAAAAAGTCTTAATTCTTCTTCTACCCTCCCTTCAAAACTTGATGTCTTGAATTTTTTTTTTTTTTATAATTCACATTTCATGTGCTAAGAATTTGGTCTGTTGGTATATGTATTGAAATGACTTTGGATGTTCCCTGTTGTTGACTTTGAGTTGAATATAGTTGATTCTGTTCAGTAAATTCTGCTTCTTCTAACCTTTGAGAGTTTGTGCTTTAGTTTTAGCTTTGCTGTTCCTCAGCAACTTTCTAAAAAAAATCTTAATTCTTCCTCTACCCTCCCTCAAAAACTTGATGTCTTGAAATATTTTTTTTTTATAATTCACATTTCATTGGCTAAGAATTTTGTGGCAGGGCCACCCAGTTCCTATGGTTTCAAGAAAGTAAAGGAGGCGGAAGGAAGAAAAGAAACAAACTAGAAAGACATGCAAGTTTGAAAAGCTAATAAACTGATCATTTCACCCACTTTAGAGATTGGGGCATCCATCTCAAAAGTTTTTAGTGGAATTTGATTCCTAAATCTAAGATCAATTTTCCCCTAAACTCTTAATGAATAGTTTGAGAAGTCTGTAAAAACTTTAATAAGTTTAGCTGCTTTAATGAATATGCTGAGTTATGCATTGGATTTAAGCATTGATCATTTGTCTCCAAGTTTATGTTTTATCTTTTTAGTCAATATGAGTGTATAGAATTAGTATCTTTCTAATGCATATTCCAAGATAATTCAAATGAATGAACTCACTATGAAAACCTTATATTAAAAATTAGAAAGCTTTTTTAATATTATGAGTACATAGAATGTTTTGATTTAATATTTTGTTTAATGGAAAAATATGCTGTAACTGTTTATATAACACACATAAGGTATTTGCAGTTTTTAGAGATAATGTGTTATAAGATTGCAATTTGTACGTTTCTGAGAGTCAGCAGAGGAGAAAATTCTATCAAAATTAAATTTTGGAATTGCTTTCTTCTCTTATTTAATTCCATAGGCTCTTTGGAAAACGGAGTTCCAAATGTGTATTTCCACAGTTTTCCTGCCAGTGGCTAACTCAGCATGCTCTTCTCAACAGCTATCTTGTTTTTTAGCAGCTGAAATATGTGGCAATTAAAAAAAATTTTTTTTTGTTTAATCCCACATTTTGTTTATACTTTAAATGCAGAAGGTCTTTGTTTTTTTAGAAAATTGGTACTAACAGTTTTATAATTCCAAAAACAAAATTTGCTCCAAATACCATTCTCTTGTATTTTTTTTGAACTCTTCAATTATTGTTAATTACCAATTGGACTCTATGTCTTAAAATAAGATTCATTTAATAGATATTTATAATTATGATTATTGACAAATATCTGATATTTATTATTTTAAAAATTTGTTCAATCAGAAAAGAACTAAACTATTTCACTAGAGGGAAAACTAAGCTTCAGGGCCCTTCATTCCTATGAGTTCTTTCCCAGGCTTGGAGATGCTGTATAGGCCATGTATTCAAAGAACCATATATTTTGTAAAATTTGCAATCTAAGCTTTTTTCACTGCAATCGCTTGTGACCAGTGCCTTCACTTTAACCTCCCCCACTTCCTTTTCTGTTTTGTGACGGCATTGGAGAGATAACGGCTTTATTTTGGTGGTGGTGTTAGTCACTCAGTCGTGTCCAACTCTTTGCAACCCCATGGACTGTAGCCTGCCAGGCTAATCTGTCCATGGAATTCTCCAGGCAAGAATCCTGGAGTGGTGGTAGTGGGGGTCTACCAAAGGGGGATCAAGCTGGTGATACAGTGATTTTAAATTAAATGGGACATAGTTATGTTACTCTTCCATGTATAGTGACACTGTTGATGACGTTCCACTTTGCCAATTTACTGGAGCCATTTGACACACAAGTAAGGAAACAGAGGCCATATTATCCTATGGACACGTTCTACAGTCCTGACACCTGTTGTAACTAGATTTGAAACGTACAGAGCCAGAAGCTACCCTATGAAAAACCTTTCTTGTTATTAGATGTATAATGTTATAAACAGTTTGGATTTTGGTTTGTTTCAATGCTTAGTCACAATAGAAGTTCTCTCCTGTTGGGAATTTAATGACTAATGTGGTTCATAGTATTGTTAATGCACTGTGTAATTTTTCTTTTTTGATGAATATTGCATACGTAGAATTTCTCAAATATCTGCGTTTTTAGGGTAAAAACTTATAGGAGTAATATAGGCAGCAAGAATCTTGCATTGTGCAGTTGCATGGTTTCTGAATCACAATTATGAATAGTTAAAAATACAATTTAAAGGACTACCCTGGTGTTACAGTAGTTAAGATTCTGTGCTTCCAATGCAAGGGGTGCAGGTTCGATCCTGGTCAGGGAACTAAGATCCCACATGTTGCTCAGCAAATAAATAAGTAAATAAATAAAAGCAAATTCAATAAGAATTTAAAGATACAATTTAAGTAAGCATACTAGATAAAAGAATGGATTATCTTTCCATGTTCTCTATAGAAAGTAATATTTACAAAGAGGCAATCAGAGTATGCAGCTAACAACTGTGGGAGAGAAAAGCATTAGAGAAGTGCGGTCAGGGAGTTAATTAATATGAGTATTATGTGTTTTTTCCCCAGATTTTGTGATGTTTGTGATACATCTCAGTGTTTTCAAGTACTAATTTGTTAGGATTTTTCCATTGTAACTAAATATTCACTTGCATGTTAAACATTTCAATTTGTTTTCTCTTTCTAAAATCACATAAGCTTTCAGGCTCCAGAAAACCTGGATCTACAGAATAATTATTAAATATTTAGATACCATGAAGTTTAAAGTTACTGTTAGCCCAGCACAGAGCCTGGTGTGTATTTGTCTTTCATTGTGTTTCTGGAGTTGAGTCAGACTCCATAATAGCAATTAGTTATTTCTGTTCATTGATGACTGGTACTTTATATGAACATAAAGTAATATCAGTAAGTTGTAGCTAGGAAGAATTTCTGTTCTCCCAGGATCTTGAAATGATGGTCATTCACTTTACAAAGCATTTTCTTATGGGTGAGAAACTTAGATTTGACATATGAAAATGATATTTACTGTATCATTTCCCTCAGTCACCTTTTCTGATTTAAGTTGTCCAGAAAAGGAGGGATGGAGGAGGAGAAAGGAGAAGGTGTAGGGACAGGAAGAGAGAGAAGGAGGGAAGGAGAGATGAGGAGAGGGAGAAAAAGAGAAAGCTGATTTTTTTGGTTGGGCTGAATTATTCTGTAATGGTGGGAGAGTCTCTAAACAGGTGCCTTAAATTCCAAAAAACGGCCAGGACACAATCAGCACTCCCAGGAAAGTAGCAAAATATTATTAAGACTCTATACACAAGTCCTTCCAAATAGTACATTTCAAACAGTAATTTATGTAGCTAGGGCATTGGTTTGGGGATGATGCTGGTGTCTACCTGCGTTTTCAACAGCTCCTTGTCTCAGGGCAGTACTTAACATGTTTCCAGGACTTAAAGCCCAACATTTTCCCTTGGTAAACACATTATTTCATTTTAACAGTTTAGCTGACTCAAAAAGAGAAAACCTGGTGTCCTGAGCATCTCAGTGCTCACCCATTTCCCAGTTGTAACTGGAAATTTAGACTCTGTGCACATACATCCCCCTTTGAAAGCATTCATTTGGGGCACCCAAATGGACAGGAGTTCACCACGATGCATCCAGGGGTGACTGTGCCTACCTCTTGCACTTGATTACGTCTAGGTGTATTGATGGATGACTTAAAATGTGTTAGCTGGAGAGTGTGTAAGTGAGTCAGGGGCTGCTATGTGCCAGCACCGACAGGGTTAACCGGACTTGCCAGCATGAACAATGGAAACCGGGCAGCTCTAAATGAAATGAGCTGAATATTTCATTCGGCCACTCAGCTGCCTGCTCCAATTGCCTCCTTTACTAAAATAAGAGCTTAATCTAAAGTGACAACAACATCAGTTTCTGTGTGCTCCAGTCACACTGAACATGACTTCCTTAACATAAACACTATTTACATGGACCGTCTGGATAGCGCAGGGAGTCAGGAGCGTGCCCAGCTAAGACACAGGGTACAATGAAGGACGAGAAGCAGGCAGCTGAGAATTAACATCCTCAAATGAAAGCCTGACCCTCAGAGGGCATGTCCCTGATACATTTTAAAATGAGAGAGCATTGCACCAGTAACCTTAGCCTTTGTAAAGACTATGCCATTTAAAATAAAATAGCACCTTTTCAGTTTAAGACACTTAACCAAATGCATTATGTCTGACCCATTTTCCAACTTACATGACACGAGAGGATGGATCCCTTGCTTGCAATTATTAGAATTTTTCAAACAATTGCAACCAATAATCTCCCTCTCCAGACTCCTTCTCATAGCAGCCTATACTTGTTTGAGATAAAGAGGGCATTTCGTTCGGTGAGGTCAGGCCAGACACAGACGGCCGGGGAGTGGGAGAGAGATGTGACCTTTGAACTGAAGGTTTGATGTCAGTGCTGGTGGTACCCATGAAATGCCTGTTTGAAAGAGGGTTTCAGCTTGAGAGTTCTAGAAGATTAGAAACAGGAGTGTGACAAGGTACCAGCCTGTTGGGGTCTGCAAAATAACACAAGTTACTTCTTTCCAGCGCCCTCAGAATAGGGAATGAGGGAGTAGCAGTCCTGAACACACATTATTGACACTTTATTTCCATAAAGAGGATGCTACAGTGCTAGGCACCCTCTGGGGCTTTTAAGGGTCACAAAATATAGAAATATTTCACTTTAATCCTATTAGGATTATTGACAGTTAAAGAAGTTCAGTGGTTTATCCAGCCGATTCACAGATAAGGAAAGTAAGACCCAGAGAACTTGCTCACACACCTGACGTCACACAGAAAAGTCAGAGTGCAAAAGGGAAAGAATTTTTTTTTTTTTTTTTTGCTGATCATTCCTTTGAGTCATCATTAATGCTCTCATCTCTAAAATGACTGTTTTAAAATTTCCCTTGATTTAGCCTGCTAGAAGACTGACACCAGATACTGACGTGTATCTTCTGGGTTCCAAAGACCTGAGGTTGCTGACAAGATGGTAGTAGCTCTTTTTTTTAAAATTAAAAAAAAAAATTCCAGTTATTGGAACTTCCCTGGGGATACAGTGGTTGACTCTCCACTTGGAAGACTGCACTTTCAATGCAGGAATTGTGGGTTTGATCCCTGGTTGGGCATCTAAGATCCTACATGCCACTCAGTGTGGGCCCCCTCTCTCTCTCAAAAAAAAAAAAAAAAAAATCCAGTTCTGTGTTATCTGTTTTCATCCTCCAGTCTCTGTGCCTGAGTGAATATCCATGTAGTCTCCACCCCTGTAGTGGTACATTTTAGATAAAGCTCTTATTTACAGAAGAAGAAAGGGCCTAATCATTTTAAAAAAAAGTTTCATTTTAAGGAAAGGTACAGTGAGTGACAGGAAGAAAAGTGAGAGGATCATCAATATCTAGCTGGCCTTAGTAGAATACTCATTAATCAACAGCATTTATTGAGAATCTGTGAGATCATCAAGCTTTATTTTAGAGGACAGAAGATTGTTTCTGACCTCTGGAAGCCCACTATCTAGTGAAAACATCTGTTATAATTTGGAAAAAAAATACTTTAGACTTCTATAGAAAGCCAGTAAGAATTCATGATGGTGGAAAAATAAAAATCCTATTTTTGCTGTTTGCCGTAATGCACATGTACTGTGTTTACATAGTCATTTTTAACTTCAGAGAAATGTGAACAAGAGGACACCCTCTTGCTCATACCTTCATGGGCATTGATCAGCTCTCACAGGTACTTACTATTCCAGATGTATCCACAAAAGAATTACACATGTTTTCTCAAATCTGATCGGGTTATTGCCATTTGTATAAATATCAATTGTACAGCTTGGTGAGTGCCTCAATAAAGTAGGTATGGCAACCCACTTTTGCCAAAGAAGTGCATGGACAGAGGAGCCAACTTCCGCTGGATCATTGAAAAAGCAAGAGAGTTCCAGAAAAAACATCTATTTCTGCTTTATTGACTATGCCAAAGCCCTTGACTATGTGGATCACAATAAACTGTGGAAAATTCTGAAAGAGATGGGCATACCAGACCACCTGACCTGCCTCTTGAGAAACCTATATGCATATCAGGAAGCAACAGTTAGAACTGGACATGGAACAACAGACTGGTTCCAAATAGGGAAAGGAGTACGTCAAGGCTATATATTGTCACCCTGCTTATTTAACTTCTATGCAGAGTACATCATGAGAAACGCTGGGCTGGAAGAAGCACACGCTGGAATCAAGATCGCTGGGAGAAATATCAACAACCTCAGATATGCAGATGACACCACCCTTATGGCAGAAAATGAAGAGGAACTAAAAAGCCTCTTGATGAAAATGAAAGAGGAGAATGAAAAAAGTTGGCTTAAAACTCACCATTCAGAAAACGAAGATCATGGCATCCGGTCCCATCACTTCATGGCAAATAGATGGGGAAACAGTGGAAACAGTGTCAGACTTTATTTTTTTGGGCTCCAAAATCACTGCAGATGGTGACTGCAGCCATGAAATTAAAAGATGCTTACTCCTTGGAAGGAAAGTTATGACCAATCTAGATAACATATTCAAAAGCAGAGGCATCAGTTTGTTAACAAAGTTCCGTCTAGTCAAGGCTATAATTTTTCCAGTAGTCATGTATGGATGTGAGTTGGACTGTGAAGAAAGCTGAGAGCCGAAGAATTGATGCTTTTGAACTGTGGTGTTGGAGAAGACTGCCGAGAGTCCCCTGGACTGCAAGGAGATCCAACCAGTCCATCCTAAAGGAAACCAATCCTGGGTGTTCATTGGAAGGACTGATGCTGAGGCTGAAACTCCAATACTTTGGCCACCTCATGTGACGAGTTGACTCATTGGAAAAGACTGATGCTGGGAGGGATTGGGGGCAGGAGGAGAAGGGGATGACAGAGGATGAGACGGCTGGATGGCATCACCGACTCAATGCACATGAGTTTGGGTGAACTCCAGGAGTTGGTGATGGACAGGGAGGCCTGGCATGGTGCAGTTCATGGGGTTGAAAGAGTCAGACACAATTGAGTGACTGAACTGAGGAGTCTATTGGGCTACAGACCATGGGGTCACAAAGAGTTGGACATGACTTGGCGATTAAACAACATCACTGCCCAATGCCTGAGAGCAGAGGAGAGGCAGGAACCGCACCTGCCCTGGGCTCATCTTTTCAAATGACAAGAACCTTCACATCTCTCCCCAGTAGTAGCCACTTCTTCCGTTTGGTTTGGACAGTCAACAGGTGTTGGCTGAGAATGGCAATGCCATTGGGGGAGGGAGGTGGTGGTTTAGTCACTAAGTTATGTCCGACTCTTGCAATCCCATGAACTGGGAACCTACCAGGCTCCTCTGTCCATGGGATTCTCAAGGCAAGAATACTAGAGTGAGTTGCCATTTCCTTCTCCAGAGGATCTTCTGACCCGGGAATCAAACCCAGGTCTCCTGCATTGCAGGCAGATTCTTTACTGACTGAGCTACATGGGAGGAGGGAGGTACCTACACAAATAAGGCTTGGGAGGCAGCCTCTGTGCAGATTATTGAAATCAATAGAGTTTACCAACAGTGAGTGGGAAGTTGATGTGTACCTGGCATTCTCTGTCCTGTGTCTTGGGTTCTCTCAGCTATAGGAAGAGTCTTGATGACCTTCTTTTTTTCTTTCTCAAGTGAGAACAGGCTTGTCTTCTCTCAACAGACATTTCTCGGATGTCTCTACCCTTTGTTGTCATTTTGTACGAAGGGGTATGGGTTTGTCAGAAGAGATGCAGGGTTTCCCCTGTTGTAAGTGCCAAAACACACTTTGAAGAATTTCAGGACTCTAATGAGGAAATGCTTGGGCATAGATTCAGGCAGTCTGCTGCCTTCCATTTTCTTCCAGTTCCCTTTCCCCTAATGAATTAATGGTGGTCAGAGTCTCAGTTCTGAAATGCTATTGTGTATCATTAACTAAGCCACTCATAGTTTTATGTTTTCTCAGTGCAGGATGTCTTAAGAATATTTGGTATCCTTAACTTCATGTAAGTGCATGGAAAACATTGCCTGTAAAATTAATCATAAAAGCCCTTTCTTTCCTCCTTTGCTATTTTCATTAGAAACTTTTAGGGTAAGATGTATTTATTGTATTGTAGATGTTGCATTTGGGCTTCCCAGGTGGTTTAGTAGGTGAAGAATCTGCCTGCAGTGTAGGAGTCGCAGAGGATGTGGGTTCAATCCTTGGGTCAGGAAGATCCCCTGGAGGAGGTCATGGCAACCCAGTCCAGTATTCTTGCCTGGAAAATTCCATGAACAGAGGAACCTGGTGGACTGTAGTACATGGTGTCGCTGAGTCGGACACGACTGAACGTGTGCGCGTATCTTGTGTTTGGTCTTATCGCTTCTTCTTTGAAGATGAGGCACAAAGTTTCTCTTATGCTACAATAGAAAGCAGTATAATGTCATTTTTTTTTAAAAAGAGAAGATTTTTGCCAGTTTAGAATAGAATCTCTACACTGAATGAAAATGATCATGTTTTCATGAAAATGATCATGTTTTAAAGCATCGTCCAGGTATAAGATTATGGATGTCACAAGTTTCTTTTTAATTACTTAATGTCTTTATTGTAAGTTTTACACTTAATTACTAGCACAAGAATGAACTTTTCACATCTCATCATGCAAACATCTAGCTATGGGGGGAGGGGCAGGGGCAAGTAGTAGATTCAGTAGGAGACTCTCAAGCTGTTTATCCTCCAAGCCCTTGCCACACTGTCTCCTACAATATTGGGTTGTCTTTCTGTCATCTCCGACCCTGCTTGGCCAGTGAATGTGTCCCATCAGCCAGACCACAGCCCCAAAAGTCAGCATCGCGATTCTGCAGCAGCTGTTGCCGCAGAAGGTAAATGCCGTGCAGATATTGATGAGCTTGCTAATATGTTTAGTAGACAGAATTTAGAATGGGGAACAGGATTTGTCTGCTAGCTGTCATCATCTGTCAGCCCCAGGCTGCCCCAGGCAATGGATTTGCTTTTTGCCAGCTTCTAATTTTGCTTTATTTTTCCTTAGCTTCAGTCTACTTTATTCATTTATTATAATTGGGAGAGTGGTGGCTGAGATAGGGGAAAAAATACTTATGGCCCACATTTGAGATTGAAGGCTCTCGTGTGCTGGGGTTCTCTGATATCAGCGGCTTCAGACCAGACCTGTTGGTCTCTTGATTGATGGAGTTTGTGAATGAAGATTGTGCTCTCACATGGGTATCCTGTAGCACAGTGTGATGGGAAGATTTACCAAAACTGCTCTCAGCCCTGCGTGTTTCTCCTGGTTTCTACCAAGATCAGAATGTACATTATTAGGTTTGTTCCTTGGGGATTCTTATTCAATTTATTTAAAAAACGTGTTTTGGGGGCTCACTAGGTGTTGGTTATTATTATAGGCATCTGATTGTGTATTGGTGAACAAGATAGAAAAAGCCCTGCTTCGAAAGTACTTAGATTCTAAAGGTGGAGATAGGAATAAACAAATAAAGGTACAATACTTCAAGAAAGTGATAAACTGAATGAAGGAAATACAGTAGAGAGGCGAGTAGGACTGAAAGTGTTATTTTAGATAAAGAGAGCAGGTGAAGTTCTCTGAGGAGATGACACCTGAGACCTGAGGGATGAGAAGTCATGTGAGGACATGTGGGGAGACTTTAGGGAGAGGAGATGGCAAAAGTAAGGTCCCAGAAGAGACACTGAGCTTGTTAGTTTCTGGGAACAGCAAAAAAGCTAGTGTAGTTAAGCAGGTGGTGGATGGTGAGGGTGGGAGGGAACATTAGGGAGATGGAGTTGGAGAGGAAGGCAGGGTCAGGTTACTTAAATGTTTCTTATCGGAGGACAATTGTTTTACAATGTTGTATTACTTTGTGCTGTACAGTGAACTGAATCACCTGCTGGTATACATATATCCCCTCCCTGGTGGGCCCCCCTCCGCCACCATTCCACCCATGAGCTGAGCTCCCGGTGCTTTACCGCAGCTTCCCACAAGCTATCTGGTTTGCACACGATAGTGAGTGTACATCAGTGCTACTGTCCCAGTTTGTCTAACTCTCCTCTTCCCAGCATGTCTACATGTCTGCTCTCCAGGTCCGCATCTCTGTTCCTGCCCTGGCAACAGGTTCATCTGTACCACTTTTCTAGATTCCACATAGAGGCATTAATATATGATATTTGTTTTTCTCCTTCTGATTTACTTCACAACAGTCTTTAGGTCTATCCACGTTTCTACAAATGACCAAGTTTGGTCACTTTTTATGGCTGAGGAATATTCCATTGCTTATGTGTACCGCATCTTAATCCATTCACCTGTCAATGGACATTTTATTCTAAATGTGATGAGAAGCTGGTGTAAGTGAGGCAGTGACTTGGTCAGATGTGCGTTTTTGAAAGTCTGCTTTGGCTGTTGGGTGGAGAGCAGATGAGGGAGGATAACAATGGAAGCAGAGAGGTCACTGGGGAAATCATTCTGGCGGTTGAGTTAGATGTGATCCTGGCTCGGACTAGAGACACAGTAGTAGAGTTAATGAGAAGCGACCAGAAGGTATAGATTTCATATATTATGAGTAGTTCTAGCTGAAGGTTTGGATGTTGGTTGTTGAGGGTATAGAAAGGAGAACAATCAAGGGTGATACATATTTAGATTTTTTTAATCTCAAATATTGAATTGTCAGAGTGCCCATTATTATACCTATTGGGGAAGGAGGTATACGATGGTGGGAGTGGTTACTATTTAGACATTGTTTTAAAAAACCCACTTTTGGTAAAATTTGAGACAGAAGACAAGAAGACAAGATGTTTAGAAAACTCAAGATGAATAAATGTTACCTTGAATTTGAAATGAAATAAAAGTTTATATTTTTAAAATGTTATGTTTTAAGGATTGCAGTCAAATCTTAGATTGTGTTATGATGTAGATCATTTCTGAACATAGAAGGAAAACAATGTTCACAAGAAGCCAATATGGGTTCTCCAAGAGCCAATTGTAGAAAATTACCTTAATGTTTTTTTTTTTTTAATAGAGCTACCCTATTGTCAGTTATCATCTTTTATAAAATGTAGTTTCATAATATCTTGTAAAATTTTGAGAGATTAGAAAGGAAATTAGTTTGCTTGACAGAGTGGTAATATGAATTATCAGTTGAAGAACCATATGTAAAAGATATAAATTAGTATAGTTATCAACCTAAAGAGAGGTCTATACTCAGGTGCCACTCATTGTATTTGTTGGCTTATCCTCTTTTATTATTTTCATTAAGAGCTTAGATGAAGTAAGAAAGAGAGGAAACTAATACTTTGATTGCCTTTTCTGGCAAAGAAATATTTGGCATGTTAGCCCATTTTATCTCATTTGCTGCTGTGAAGCAAATGACTCAGAATTCAGTGATAAGCTTGATGTTGGCTACAACTTAAAGTGATGACATGTAACAGTGTTAAAGTAATTCTCCATTTAATTTTTAAATCTCTCTGAATTGATAGTACATTATCAAGATAATCTGGTTGATTTTGTATTTCGTATAAGCCAATGGTAGGTAGGATTTAATCGCTCAAACAAGAGGTATTGTCATCTTCAACAGCATTGATAGAAGGAATATAGTGTCCATAAGCAATGAGATAATCACCTGGTAAAATGTATACTGGTCAGTAAATACATGTCACTCATGGGTGAAATATTTGAAGGACATTGATAATTTAATGTTTAAAACTAGTGAGTTAGGAGGATAAACTGGAAACAGAGTTCATATAAAGAGGAGTTGCTTAGCTTGAAGAGAATTCAAAACAACCTTCAAAAATATGGAAAATGATTAGCCTTTGAGTCATTCAGGGTCTGGCAGAAAACGTGGTGGACTTAAATGATTTGAGGAGAATTTAATAAAGGTAGTCGTTATAAGGATATAAATAGAATTTTTAAAAAACCAAGACCACAATGAGATACCACTTAACATGCTACAATATAAAATACAGCTGTAAGACAGCTACAATATAAAATACAGATATAGTCTCAAGTGTTAGTGAGGATATGGAGAAACTAGAAGCCATATATATCACTGATGGCGATGTTACGTGGGTGGTTGCTTGAAGGAGTCTAGGCAGTTCCTCAAAAGGTTGAGTTGCCATATAATCCAGCAACTCCAATCTGAGCTTAATTCAAGAGAAATAAAAACATATCCACACAAAAGTGTATACACCAAGTTCATGGCAGAGGTATTCACAATAGCCAAAAGTGGAGACAACAGACAACCCAAATATCTATCAACTGATGAATGGACAGGTAAAACCAGTTTTCTTCATACAATGGGATATTATTTGGCAACAAAAAGAAATGAAGTATTGATACATGCTTCAACATGAATGAACTTTGGAAACATTATGCTCAGTGAATTAGAAACCAGTCACAAGAAACATATATTGTTTATTCCACTTATATGAAATGTCCAGATAGCCAAATCTATAAAACAGAAGGCAGATTTAGTGACTGCCTTAGGGCTGAAGGATTGGGAAGAAATAGGGGAGGCGTGATCGCTAATGAGTGTGGAGCTTGTTTTTAGAGTGATGAAAATGTTCCACCATTGATTGTGGTGCTGGTTGAACAGCTTTACAAACATACTAAAGACCATTGACTTGTACACTTAAAAGGGGTGGATCATATGGTATATGTAGTATATCCAATAAAGTTGTTAATAAAAAGAATAGACAAGGGTTGATATTCTGGGGGTAATAAGTGCAGGGTTGATTCCATCTCTGGGCCTGAGGGGATCAGCAGAGGGGAGCAGGTTGGAGAGGCCCACCTGACTGGATACATACGTCCAGACTGTGACCATTACCTGTAAGGAGAGAGCTGCAGAAAGACGTATCCTGACCTCACTCATCTTATTCTCTATCTCCTGCTAGTGACTCTCATTTTCAAAACCCAACCAGAAGCTTGGGAGCAAAGAAGTCTCTTGATGTGATTTCATTGAAATCAGTATCCCAGGGCACCGAGCTGAGTGCATCTTGGTGTGTAAAACATAAGATATTCTGTGTAGCTGGAGAACTGAGACCAGGAAAGGAAAGTTAACATTAGATGTGTTGCCTCAAAATTAAGTGAATTTTGATCTCTGGCTGTAGAGTTGGCCCAAATCCGAGATGATGATAGTGACATGGCAAAGAGGACTCCAATATTAAGAGAAGGATTGAATTAATTACCTCTGAAGATTTCTTTGCAATTCAAGTTTCTGTCTTTAACCAGTGGCATTTTGGTACTGATTGTATTATCATTTGGCAGCTGTGATCTTGGAAGTTTAAGGTTTGGGCATTGACTAAAAGAACAAAGAGTAGGGGCCTTTTGATGAGGAAGAGAAAGCAAAGGGATAGTGTAAATGTGGACTGTTCACTTGAGTTCAATCTCACTGAACAAATAAATCAGGCTATAATGTGGTCAGAGACAGTCTGGGGAAAGAAGTGGCAGAAGAATAAGAAAGAAGCTTGTCCTCAAGATTGTAGGATTTGGAGAAATAACTTTGCCTACTTAATTTCACTGAAGATGTATATTATATATTAGCCCTGCTATTTGTTTTTAGTTTAAAATGACAGTATAAAGATTGCCCTTTAATAGTCTTTCTAAGAAAATTAGTCAGCTTTCATGATGCATGAAAGATGTCAAAGAAGTGTGTGTCTTCTCCCCTGTGTGTTTCACCAGGACCCTTTCTGGATTTATAAGCGGAGTGATAGAGCCCCCAGGTAACCCACATCTGACTCTCTGCTCACCCAGAAGTATGCATTCTGAAATGTCTCCCTTTGCAGAGACGGGATCCACTAGGTATGATGAATAGGATATTAGAAGAGTGGAGGGTCACTAGAATGACCGTGTTAACAGAGGTGCCGTAGTTAGCAACCCTGTCATTTGTAGGCTACTTACTTTGATGACTTCAGAGGAGGTATTTGATGAGTCTTGTGATTTTCTAAAGTTGATACTTGGGTCCGTGTTTTGTATCTACTACATTAAATATATAGCAGTATAATCATTTACATGGTCCAGTGCTAAAATACCACAAGGAAGAGGCTCATTTACAAATGTGAACAGTATCTGATAAACCACTGACATGCTCTGCCAGCTTACATGGATGAAGGATTTGGAGGAACTACCCCAGACTGTGGAAGTGTATTTTTCTATTTTATTTTTGGACATCAACCTTATATATGATTAGCACTTGATTAAAAGTTTGTTTTTTTTTTAAGAAAGTGCCTTATACCTCCCAATATTTTGTACAGTAAAACTTATTATTTACTAAAAGCAAATAGTTTTATGTTTTATGTATTTATTTTTTGGCTGTACCACATGGCATGTGGGATCTTAGTTCCCTGACTAGGGACTCAAACCCCAGCCACTGCGTTGAAAGCATGAAGTCTTAATCTCTGGTCCACCATGGAAGTCCCTAAAATCCAATAGTTTTAAATTACTTGTTTTTTACTTCTACAAGTGGTATTTAATTTTTATTAACTTGAAACTCTGATTATTTTTAGTTCATTGTGATGGATGGCTTTTCACTGGTATGGGTCATTTGTTTTGGTATAGGATAATTGTTCAGATAGGCATTTCCTAGTTATATATATTACAGGTATACAGGAGTACAGCTTTCTCAATTTTTTCTGACTCCATATATTTATGTATGTTGTTTTAGTCTTTTCTGTTGCTTTTTCACATTGAAGGAGAAGACATTTCTCTATTTATAAATTTTTGTCAGGAGACATCTGGCTTTAGTGTAAGAAATACTTACGAATAACATAGGCTTGTCCTTAGAATTGAATGATTTAACACATACAAAACAATATACAGGGCTTGGTATATAGTATAAAACTAATGCACAAGGCCTAACACCTGGTAGGGCTTAGTTAAAAAGCTATGATGATGGTAGTGATGATACTGATTGCAAAGTATCTTACTATGATCAAAGTCAACTTTACCTAAAGATTTGGGGGGGAAAGTCTGGTAGTTTAGCAAATACTTTAAAACATTTAATCTTTTAGATTTATTTTAAAAATTCCACATACATCATAAAGATAAAACATGAAACTTAAAATGTACTCAGCATGAGCTCTTATCAACAGACCCTCAGAAGTGCATGTGTAAATTTCCTTGTTATTCCTAAAAAAAAAAAAGTGAGACCTACCTGTCTAGCCATGGTGCTACATATTTGTCCTGGATTATCTAAATAAACTCTAGTCATATATCAAGTCAGACCACCAAACCCAGGCCATTGCCTTAACATCTATTATATACGTTGACTATATGAATTTAGCTGCCTATGGTGAACTTTAAGGAATTGTCGCTATTAAAATCAAATGGCTACATACACATTTCTGTACTTTTTGAAAGACTGTTCTTAAAGATACTGCAAATTCTGCCACATCTTTTAAATACAGACTCATTGGAAAACAACCACTTTTAGTGGTAGGAGATAGGAAAATTTGTCTTGTAATATAAATTTATTTTACATTGTGACCTCTTTTCTGAGCTCCGTATACATCCTACCCAAACAGCCACTTGACAGCTCCACTTGGTGCGTGAAATGAGCTATGGACATGGTCCTCATGCCTGCTGCCCTTGAAGTCTTCCTCAGCTCAGTGAAAGGAGCTGCCAAGTAGCTCCTTTGCTTAGACCATTTTCCCCATTGCTTAGACCCATTCTCCCCATTGCTTAGACCCCAACCTTTCATCATCCTGGACTCCTTTCACTTATAGTCCATCTAATCCCTGGGCCAAACTCTGTCATCCCTACTTTCAAAATATTTCCAGGATTCTGACCACCTCTCCTCATCTCCACTTTCTAGTCTGCTCCAAACCACTGTTATCTCTACTTGTGGTCAGAGTCTCCTACTGGGCTTCTAACTTTATTCCCCTTGAGTCTGTTTTCATACGGCAGCCAGAGTGAGCCTTGAATGTGTTAAGTGCGTTAGTCATATTTGCAAAGTGTAAATAGAGACACAGACGTAGAGAACAAATATCTGGATACCAATGGGGAAAGGCGTGGGGTGGGAGGAATTGGGAGTTTGGGATTAACATATATACACTATGGATACCGTGTCCTCAGTGACTCAGTGGCAAAGAATCTGCCTGCCGTGTAGTAGACATGGGAGACACAGGTTCAATCCCCGGCTCGGAAAGATCCCCTGGAGGAGGAAATGGCAACCCACTCCAGTATTCTTGCCTGGAAAATCCCATGGACAGAGGAGCCCGGCGGCTACAGTCCCTAGGATCACAAAGAGTCAGACAAGACTGAGCGAATGAACACACACACATAAAGCAGACAGCTGATGGGAACACGTTGTATAGCACCGGGAGCTCTGCTTAATGCACTGTGGTGACTTGAATGGCAGGGAAACCCAAAAGGGAAGGGACTTATATCTCCAAATCAAAAGGAGGGGGCGTATTTGTAAGAATGATTCATTTTGGTGTGCAATAGAAGCTAACACAACATTGAAAACGACTATACTCTAATAAAAATTAATTAATTTAAAAAATCACATAAGTCAGATTTTGTCCTTTTCTGCTCAGGATAGGCCAATGGCTTTCTTCCTGAGTGGGGTCCTAACTATGATGCTCAAAGAGCAGAGGCAGCCCTGCCCCCTCTCCTTGCTGGCTTGTCCTTCTACTCCTGTCCTGCCTCCCTCCCTCCCTCTGCCCGCTGCTTTTTCTCTAACAAGCTGGGCACTGACTCCACAGGACCTTTGCACCCTTGAAAGGTCCCATCTGCCTGCAGTGATCTTGTTCAGGCTATTGATAATGACTCATTCTAGCACTTTCTTTAGGTCTTGACTCAAATGACTCCTAGGTGAGGCCCTTGCCGCTCCTGTAAAATTTCATCTAATCCTCCCTTAAATACTTTCTATCATCCCTTGCTTTAATTTCTCTCCTTAGCACCTCCTTAACTTACCTAGTGGGCTTCCCTGGCATCTCATTGGTAAAGAATCTGCCTGTAATGCGGGAGACATGGATTCAATTCCCTGGATTGGAAGATACCCTGGAGAAAAACATGGCAACCCACTCCAGTATTCTTGCCTATAAAAATCCCATGGACAGAGGACAGGCTATCGTCCATGGAGTTTCAGAGAGCTGGACACGAATTAGTAACTAAACAATAGCAATAGCTAACAGTAATGCATCTATTCATGTCTCTTGTTAATTTTTTGTCTCCCTCCCTAGAATATTAGCGGCACAAGGGCAAGGAACTTGGTCTGTTTTCTTTACTGCTGTATCTCCAGAGCCCAGGATAGTTCCTGGCAAATTGGAGACATTCAATAAATATATATAGAATAAATGAATATTTCAAGGTTGTTTATGGCTGGTGCTCTGTAATTCTGGCTAGAGAAGGCATAAATAGTGCACATTGTTTTCTTCTTGAATTCCATGTAGGTAGCTTTGGGGTTATGGCACCCCACTCCAGTACTCTTGCCAGGAAAATCCCATGGATGGAGGAACCTGGTAGGCTGCAGTCCATGGGGTCGCTAAGAGTCCGACACAACTGAGCGACTTCCCTTTCACTTTTCACTTTCATGCATTGGAGAAGGAAATGGCAACCCACTCCAGTGTTCTTGCCTGGAGAATCCCGGGGATGGGGGAGCCTGGTGGGCTGCCGTCTATGGGGTTGCACAGAGTCGGACACGACTGAAGCGACTTAGCAGCAGCAGCTTTGGGGTTAAAGTCAAGTTATTAAAAAAAAATTTTTTTTTCATTCTGCTCTCCCTAAAGAATTTGTCTGCTTTAATAACATCTATCACAGCCCTATTAGTTAAACAGAAGTCTTTTGAATTTATTTATCCAACTTTTTTGAACCAAATTTTGTGCAGATCACTGTTGTTATTTAGTCACCAAGTTGTGTATGACTCTCTGGGACCCCGTGGACTGTATTCCTCCAGGCTCCTCTGGCCATGGGATATCCCACACAAGAATACTGGAGTGGGTTGCCATGCTTCCTCCAGGGGCTCTTCCTGACCCAGGGATGGAACTCATGTCTCTTGCATCTCCTGCATTGGCAGGCGGATTCTTCACTGCTGAGTCACCAGGGAAGCCCCACAGGTTACTGTAGGAAGCTCATAAGAGACATGATCCACCTTTTTAAGAACACTTCAGTTTAGTTAATAAGGCAAGACTTGCAAATAATCCACATAGAAGACCTATTTTCCAAGTATAAGAGAGGGCTGTTTAAGAGGTATTCACAGAGTCACAGTTGAGATTTTTTTCAGAAAAATATGTTCTCATTCTACCTACAGGCTATAAGTTGGGGTGCATGACTTGATTGTATTAAAAATGGTTTTCCGAGTGAATTCAATAATTCATACAACCGTTCATTAAGAACCATAGATTTAATAGTCTTGTGTGTATATGCCGTATTTACAAACAGATCAGCACACTTGACATCTTATTTATCAGGGCTTGCCTAGAGTGTGCCTGCGTGGTCAGTCGCTAAGTCATGTCTGGCTCTCTGTGACCCCATGGACTGTAGCTGTGTAGGCTCCTCTGTCCATGGAATTCTCTGGGCAAGGACACTGGAGTGGGTTGCCATTTCCTCCTCCAGGGGATCTTCCTGACCCAGAGTTTGAACCCATGTCTCCTGCATGTCCTGCATTGGCAGGCAGATTCTTTACCTCAAGCCACACTTACAGTTGAAATTTCCCTAATTTAAAGGCACAGTTCCCCATCTATCAACTTCGGGGTAACAAATCTATATTAATATTTAAAATAAACACATTTAATACTCTTGATTCCTCTTTATAAAACATACTGCTTTCATTCCTTTGTCAACGAATAAAGCTGCCCCTTGATCTGTAGTAGTGTCTGGCTTTGGGGTCATTAGCTGAGGCTGGACTGCCCTTTTTGCCACTTGTAGTTGAATGGGCATTTATGTATTTCCCAAGACGCAGTTCTGTCACCAGTAATGCATGCCTTTCAGAGGCTGGATTGCTCTTGTGCATTTCATTTGTGATTGCCATCTGAAGCAAACGTTGTACTAGTGCAGAGTCTGAAGGCTAATTTTCCACAACCTGTTGCATACTGTCCTATAGATGTCCTCCCCCTTGGATGTTTTACTGGTTTCAAACTTCGGTGGAAATTTTAGGGACTTTCTTTTTGATGAGTTGCCTGTTACTGAACAGACTGAGAAATGCAAAACTCTTATTGTGTTTCCCTCCTTCATCTCTATATTTGGGTAAAGCTGGATGTATAAACCATGCAGTGTAAACAATTTGAGATCATTACCATTTTGGCTGTAGCCATCAAATTTCTTTGGTTTGCCTCAGTTTACTCTCGTGTGTTCTGCTTTCTTTTTAAAAGATTTGTTGAGAGTATGAATTGATTAGAAATACTCACCCTTAAAAATAAAAGCATCATGAGTCTTAGTTGGGGAAGGAGGTTTGTCTGCAGGTTCTATCAGAGCTAGATGCACACTAATTTACTAGTGCTGGAACCAAATGGGTTGAAAATCCTTGTTTTCCCACCAGATGGGTTATTTTAAAATATCACAAAACTTCTGAGGTTATTTACATTACAAATGTGCTTCTTTGCACACATCAAGAATTGAGTACCATGTTTTGACAGTAACTCCTTTATGAAATTATATGTTACACAAGTGGAGGAAAATTCAAGTCATTCTCGAGGGAGCAGGCTTATGAATCTGGATGAGGTCACACCTCTTTAAAGATGCAGTTTGATAATCCGACATCAAAACAAAGGAATTCTGTTAATCCTCTCACAAAAGTGCAAATTGCTAATCAGATCCCTGGGCTGGGCTGGCAGCTTGGTAAACAATGAGCTTGGCAGAAGAGTGACTCTGGGCGGATAGATAGCTGGGGAGCTTGGGATACCAACTTTGCTCCTGTGTTAGCCCAGTTGGGCCTGTTGTTTTGAAACAATGACGTATGTCAATGGAGGTGGTTCTCGCGGTCATTGTGTTCTCCCTCTTTTCTCCTTCCATGTTAATGACGATGCAAATCAATCTTCTTTCTCCCGTCTCTCATTTCACTTCACTGGTGTAGCGGCTACTATGCCCCTATATTCTTTTCACTTGGATGCATGTGTCTTTTGAATTTCATTACATATTCCTCTACAAGCCCAGAGGGTTTTCCTCTCTTCCCATAAATAGTGTGGTGGTATTTGAAAAAGAAAGAATAAATCCTAACCCAGCTGAAAAAAGAATCTTCTTCTGGAAGGTGAAATAGGATTCTTTTTTCGTAAGTGATAAAACCCAATTCGAGGCAGCTTAAGGGGAAAAAAAAAAGCTGGAATTGGTTGGGTGAAAGAACAGAAGGAAGGCAAATAACTACGTTGAGGGTGATGCAGGAGTTTGAATGGGCCTCAGGAATGGTTGGAACCAGGGGGTCAAGCTCTGTCAGGGCTCAGTACACTTCTCCTGTGTCCGTGTCATTTTGGGTGTGGACTTTGCTCTCTCTTGCTGCCGTAGAAATTTCTCCATATGGGAGGAAATGGCACCATCGATGACAGCACGGAAATTCTAAAGCCTGATGATTTTTTCCATTTTACTTAAATAAAATATCTCTGGGAAGAACTCTGATTGGCTACTGTTAGATCAGTTGCTTGTCTTGGACCAATCAACCCTGTGTATATAACCTCGTATTCGTCAGAGTGTAGAAGATGCTTGCAATTTGTCTTTTCCTCTGGCTTTGACCTTTGTGAAATATGTAACCAGCCTGAGAAATTATTACGTTAGCACGGGTGTCGATTTTGTGCATCTTAATACCGCTCTTCTCACTCTCACTGTGTTTGGTCTTCTTGGCTTTTACAACCTTCACCCAAACATGACTAATAGTTCATTTGAAAGCGAAAAATACAGCTTTTACACTCCAAAAGGGGCTTTCACTAAGAGAGTGCACTCTTTTGAATACTTCCAGCTAGTTGTGTGTCTCCTCTTAAGAGAGTGTTGATAAATTATTATCCCCTGCCTTGGGCTTCCCTGGTGGCTCAGATGGTAAAGAATCTGCCTACAATGAAGGAGACCTGGGTTCAATCCCTGGGTATGTGTTGTCATTTAGCCGCTCAATCATGCCTGACTCTTTGCGACTCCATAGATTATAGCCACTAGGCTTTTCTGTCCATGGGATTTCCCAGGGAAGAATACTGGAGTGGGTTGCCATTTCCTTCTCCAGAGGATCTTCCTGACCCAGGGTTTGAACCCATGTGTCCTGCATTGACAAGCGGATTCTTTTCCACTGAGCCACCTGGGAAGCCCATCCGTGTGTTGAGTGAGCATTATAGCTTTGGCTCTGGAGCCATCTTCCAATATGTAGGAGAAGGGTGCTTCTGCTGCGGTACAGGCTGGGCTGTGGTTGGCATGTTTCTCTTCAGTCAGAGGGATGATGTGGAACTCCACAAATCTACATCTGGAAGAGCAGAAATGAGTCAAAGGTAGAGGTTTGGGGTAGAGGCTGTCCCTGGTGGGGCCATGCTACCCACAGCCAAAGCTTTCTGAATAAGAGCTCTGTCTTTTTAAAAGCAATAGGGGGTGAGGATGGAGGGAGCGCTCACAGCGGTAAGTATAACACAGCTGTGCTCTGTTTATGCTTCGGCTACAATAAAAAAGCTATAAAATGTGAGATGTCATAGCTCCACTTTGCTTTATTTATACTATTTCCTCTGAGCTCTGTCACACTGCACATTCATCTGCTAAGTTGCAGCAAGAATGGAGATTAAAATATCACAGCTCAAAATAGGAGTCAAGCGGAAGGAGATTCATCATAGCCCTATTAAAAATATGTAAATATGGGAATGAAGTCATTTTAAAGCTGTACAGCGCTCCTCCTTTATAAGTTAGGATCCCTTGAGCAAGTGGTGGGCTATGCAAGGGACAGAGCTAGGGGACTTGTGCGCCATTTCTTCCACCCATGGAAATTCTTTTAAGATTAGAGACTGTTTTGAATTGCAAATTACACGTGTTTTCCTATAATCACGTTAATAATGGCAGGAAATCTGATGCAAAACAAGAAAACAAAAGATTTGGTAATTAAAGGTTATATATTGTTCACTGGGTTAGAATGATTAAAATTAAGATCAGAAATCTCCTTCTTGGCTACAGCTATTAATGAAAACTTGCAAACCCTCCACAAGTATCATGCTTATAGGAAAGTTCTGAGAAGGAAACTGAGATCTGACCTGAGTTTCTAGAATCCAGTTGAAAATGATAAAGTTAAGTCTGGAAGCTAGGAATCCTCCTTAAAACTTGGCTCATAAATTACTTCTTTCAGTGTTTCCTCTATCTCTAGTCTTGACAAAAATGTACTCCCAGTTGTCTATGTGGTGTGCTGGGGAGAGCTAAGGAATAGAATTCTTAGATGGAAAGAGTGGAATATCTCAAATGGTATTAACATGCCTTTTCTATTCTATCCTTTGTACTTCCGGGTGCCTATTGATGTTTTGGCTTCCCTTTCATCACAGCAACCCCCCCTGCCCCCCCACCCCCAAATGTGCTACTGTAGTAATAATAAAGACCAAACTTAAGTTCTTGGGCATGGAAATCCACTCCAGTATTCTTGCCTGAAGAATCCCATGGAGAGAGGAGCCTGGCAGACTACAGTCCATAGGGCTGGTTCTATGTATTCTGTATGTATTAATTAGTGTAATCCTCACAACAACACTGTACAGTATGAATTATGACATTTTACAGATGTGGAAACTGAGGCATAAGATGACACAGCTGGTGAATTCAAACAGCATTCTGACATCGCAGTCTGCACTGTCAACCACTATTGACTTTCCAAAAAGGATTAGGAACACACTAAAAAGAGCACTGGGTCGAAAAGGAGGAGATCTGGGGTCTGGGCACAGTCCTGCCACTAGGGTAATGCCTAGTTAACTAATTTTCCTTACCTGTAGAAGGAATGAAAAATGCTTGTGTCCTTTCCAATTTTAACTTTGCATGCATTTGTATACTAATACCTCATGAAAATAAAATTTTTGAGCAATAACTTTTCTGCATTCTTATTTAACTAGTTCCAGAAATGGTTATGTTGAATATTTCGAATATACAGTGATTTGGGGATTTCTTTTGTCTTGCGCTTTTCACTGTGTTTGCTTGGGTTGTTTCGATTGCAACTAGTAGGATTTTCATAGTTAACTAGAGACTTTGTAGCTTTGTGACTTTGAACATATTTCTGAATCTCCTGTGCCAATTTTATCATCTGTAAAATACGTATAATAAGCATACCCGTCCCATAGAGCTGTTGTAAGAATTAAGCCAGATATGACATGTAATAAATTAAAAGACACTTGCTCCTTGGAAGGAACGCTATGACAAACCTAGACAGAGTATTAAAAAGTAGAAAAGGTTCATATAGTCAAAAGCTATGGTTTTTCCAGTAGTCATGTACAGATGTGAGAGTTGGACCATAAAGAAGGCTGAGCATCAAAGAATTGATGCTTTTGAACCATGGAACTGGGGAAGATTCTTGAGAGTCCCTTGGACTGCAAGGAGATCAAACCAGTCAATCCTAAAGGAAATCAACCCTGGATATTCATTGAAAGGACTGATGCTAAAGCTGAAGCTCTAATACTTTGGCTACCTGATGGGAAGAGCTGAATCATTGGAAAAGTCCCTAATGCTGGGAATGATTGAAGGCGGGAGAAGGGTCAGAGAGAGGAGGAGATGTTTGGATGGCATCACTGACTCAATGGACATGAATTTGAGCAGACTCTGGGAAATAGTGAAGGACAAGGAAGCCCGGCGTGCTGCTGTCCATGGGGTGGCAAAGAGTCAAACATGACATCGTGCCTGAATAATAAAAATAACATGTAAAGCACTTAGCACAGTGTCTGTTTTATCAGTTCAGTTGCTCAGTACACAGAACTGTACAAAAAAGATCTTCATGATCCAGATAATCGCAATGGTGTGATCACTCATCTAAGCCAGACATCCTGGAATGCGAAGTCAAGTGGGCCTTAGGAAGCATCACTATGAACAAAGCTAGTGGAGGTGATGGAATTCCAATTGAGCTATTTCAAATCCTAAATGATGATGCTATAAAAGTGCTGCACTCAATATGCCAACAAATCTGGAAAACTCAGCAGTGGCCACAGTACTGGAAAAGGTCAGTTTTCATCACAATCCCAAAGAAAGGCAATGCCAAAGAATGCTCAAACTACTGCACAGTTGCACTCATCTCACATGCTAGTAAAGTAATGCTCAAAATTCTTCAAGCCAGGCTTCAATAGTACATGAACCATGAATTTCCAGATGTTCAAGCTGGATTTAGAAAAGACAGAGGAACCAGAGATCAAATTGCCAATATCTGTTGGATCATTGAAAAAGAGAGTTCCAGAAACACATCTATTTCTGCTTTATTGATTATGCCAAAGCATTGGACTGTGTGGAACACAACAAACTGTGGAAAATTCTGAAAGAGATGGGCATACCAGACCACCTGACCTGCCTCTTGAGAAGTCTGTATGCAGGTCAGGAAGCAACACTTAGAACTAGACATGGAACAACAGACTGGTTCCAAATTGGGAAAAGAATACCTGAAGGCTGTATATTGTCTGCTCATAGGAACTACTACAAATGATCAGTGTTTGATTATGATTACTGTGAATCATCCAAGTCTTCTTGTAAGTTCTTATGTCTTGCTCCTCATACTACCAGTTCTCCTACTGTGTTCGGCAAATCAGTTAACGTTGTTTGTGATTACGTTCATGAATTAGAAAGGTTGATAAGATAGCATGAGAAGTCACCATCTACCTGTGGTGGAAATTTTAGAGAAGGGTGGGACTCTGGGAATTGTGTAGGCCACCCTTTAACGTGATGGATAAAGTACCCCGAAAGATCAGTACCCCGAAAGATCAGGTGACTTGCTCCAGAACACTCAGCTAGCAGATAGAGATGGACGTAAAGCCTCCAGACTCTACTTGTAGTTGCTAGTACAGTGCCTGTGCCAGCACAGTGCTGCTACCAAGTCCTATGGAGCTGGGCTTCCCAGTGGCTCAGTGGTAAAGAGTCCACCTGCAGCGCAGGAGCTGCAGGAGACTCGAGTTTTATCCCTGGGTCCGAAAGATCCTCGAGTAGGATATGGCAACCCACTCCAGTATCCTTGCCTGAAGAATCCCATGGACAGAGGAGCCTGGCGATCTACAGTCCACAAAGAGTCAAACACGACTGAACTGACTTAGCATGCACCTACCTATGGAGTTATTAAGTGGAACATGTGAAAGTTCTTGAAATTTTAGAAGGAACCACAAAGAAAACAGATTTTAAGGGTCTAAGTGATGGAAATTATGCTAGTATTTCAGATTTATAGCAATTTAAGATTTTAGATCATGTGTCTTTTTGGCAGAGTTCTTGAAAGGATACTGGGAAAGATGCTCGGGGCTGGCAGGGGAGTATAAGTGGTCATCTTTCTTACCAACCCTTAAAAAAGTGATGTTCTTGGTTGCTTTGTTTGTTGAGTGAGTTAACATGTAACTTTCAACAGTATGTGAAGAAGTGGATTTGCTTTGAGAAGGTATAAAGAAAAAAAGATTTTTATGGCAATTTGAGTAATTTAGATAAGGAAATGGGCTTCCCTGGTGGCTCAGATAGTAGAGAATCTACCTGCAATGCAGGAGACCTCAGTTGGATCCCTGGGTTGGGAAAAATCCCCTGGAGAAGGGAATGGCAACCCACTCCAGTGTTCTTGCCTAAAGATTTCCATGGATAGAGGAGCCAAGAGATCTACAGTACATGGGGTAGCAAAGAGTCAGACATGACCGAGCAACTGACATACAAATAGGAAAATAATATGATATGATATTGTAATAATTTTGGGACACATCTAAGTGGGTCAAAATTTATCATTTCTACTCTAATATACAAAGAGAATGGAGCTGTTCTCATAATGTATTCTTGCTCCTGAGTCCCAACCCTACTGTGCAGATTGAAAGGTAATAAAAAGCCAACATGGAATAGCATGAAATCACTCAGTGTCTTTACTATCAAATCATCTGTTTGTTAATTTGTTTCTTTCTTTCCCTGTCCAGGCCCAGGAGTGGGGTAGGGTGAGAGGGGCACCGTGGATATAAAATGTAAGGCCACATTCCTCTCAGATGGAAACCCTGTACTAACATGACCCCAAGAAGGATGACTGCTCACATCTGTGCCTTCCCCTGCCATCCCACTCCAGCTCCACTAAAAACGCAGTGACAAATCCTTGGGGAATTTGTGGATCATTGCAGCTGGTACGGGAGTGTGGAGCATCACATGGTCACATGTATGGCCTGCTGGCCCTGGCGTTGTCCCCTGTATCCTTCTTGGCATCTTCCCTCGGCCACTGTGGGCCTCTGGCCTTGCTGATGCAATTAGCCCCACCTGGATATGAGCCGGAGCAGCTGCTGCGGGCCTCCCGTGGCCTTCAACTTGAGGTTCCTCTTCCTTTCCCCATCCTCCTCTGTGTTGTGCTTGTGAGCGTGTGTGTTGGGACTGGGGGAGATGGAGCACAGCACAGGCATTTTGAGGCTCCTCGCTCCTACAGCCTCTGTTTTTTCATTTCTCCCTCACCAGGTTCGATGGCTGTAAGACTTACAAGAGGGATTCCCTGAGAGGCTTGTGTCCACTGCTGTCCCCTCCCCAGCAAGTAATGTCTGTGTTAGAGGACTGACAGCCCACAGACCCCTGGGTGCCTTTTGTCCAGCTGATATTCTCCAGCCCCACCTCCTTATAGGTTACATACCATGACACAGGAGAGCCTGGCCCCTCTCTGAGCTCTGTCTCTCTCCTTGCTCATGATGTCTCTTCCATCCCTCTCTAGATACACGAGAGTTCCCATGCTGTCTCTCTTTCCTTAGCATCTACATTTCGCTTTTGCATTTTCATTGGAAATGTTTTGAAAATCTTGAAACTGCTTTTCACTTTCAAATTCTCTCATTCAAGATTGTGGTCTCACTAAGTAAGCTGATTAACAGCCCCTATATTCTAACTAGTATCTGATCTCCCAGGTTGCAGTCTGGAGGGTCACCTCTGGGCTGAGTGCCCAGGAACTCATAACTGAGGTAGAGGATTCGAGAGAAAGGAGCAGTACACAGCAGACCTAAGATATGTGGGTAGCACAGGTTAGTCCTCACTTCTAAGCCTGATTCCTGCTCTCAATTTAGAACACTCTCCCTCCATGGGGTATATATTCTGTAGATTCTGCTACACAGAAAGGATTAGGTCTAAGAGGACCTAACCTCTTCTCCGAAGAGGACCTAACCATTCATAATCTCTGAGTGAGTGCTCAGATGCTCAGTCATGTCTAACACTTTGCAACCCCATGGACTGCAGCCTGCCAGGCTGTCCATGTGATTTTCCAGGCAAGAATACTGGAGTGGGTAGCCGTACCCTCCTCTAGGGGATCTTCCCAACTCAGGAATTGAACCCAGGTCTCCTGCATTGCAGGCAGATTCTTTACTGTCTGAGCCACCAGAGAAACCCTAAAATATTTAATGTATTCGTGAACTAATGCCTTTATCTTGAAGACAATTGAAATTGTTCATTTTCAGTAAAGGTACAACCTGAGATTTGTGTTTTATGAAAAATAATGTGGTAGCATTATAGTAAATGAATAAAAAGGGAATGAGACAGGGAGCAATTGTAGTAGCATGTTTTACGAAGACTCTGAGAGTCTTTTTAAGTGACCCCCAATCTCACTTCAGATACTTAGAGATTCTGTGTCTTCTGCACTGAACATATGTTGGTTTCCCACATAAGCCTTAAGAAGGTACAGTCACTGCCTACTCCTACCCTTAAAATGGCCCAAGAAAATTTGGAGATAATTCACAGCATATTTAAGAGTTACCTTCTCAACACCTTCCATGTAGGAGATAGAGGGTTGAGTTTTCCAAATGATCTATTGAAAAGACAATGTATACATTTTTGTCTTAGTCCACATGGGGTGCTATAACAAAAATATCATAAACTGGGTGGCTTACCACAACAGAAATTTATTTCTCACACTTTGGAGGTTGGGAAGCCCATGATTACGGCGCCAGCACAGTTAATTTCTGGTGAGAGCCTGCTTCTTAAGTGTTTCTCTTTTCATTGTGCCCTCATCTGGTGGAAGGAGACAGATGGGGAGCTCTTCGGGGTATCTTCAATAAGATTACTAATCCCATTCATGACGGTTCTACTCTCATGAACTAAGCACCTCCCTGAAGCCCGACTTCTAGTACTGTTACACTGGATATTAGGTTTCACCTTATGAATTTTGGGAAGGACACGAATATTCAGTCTGTAGAATATGACATAGTACCTTTTTTGGGATTTCTTATTCGGAGTGCGTCTGTGACTTTTCAGTATTGGTAATGGTAACTGGGATTTATATGGTTAATGAAACCCAGCACATAACTGATACTGTTTTCAGAGTGAAAGACTAAAGAGCAGTCAATAGAACACATGCAGAATCCTGTTCCTGCCGCAGAGACGCGAGACTCTCTAGTTGCAGCAGGCGGGCTTCTCTAGCTGTGGTATGCGTGGGCTTCGTTGCCCCATAGCATGTGGGATCTTCATTCCCTGATCAGGAATCAAACCCATGTCCCCTGCACTGGAAGGTGGGTTTGTAACCACTGGACTACCAGGGAGGTCCCTCTAGACCAAGATTCAAAAGATTTATGTGACTAGGTTAGACCCATGCAGATAATCTCCCTGTTTTACAGCCAACGGTGTTATATAATACAACCTATTCATGGTAATAAGATCCATCATATTCACAGTTCTGGATATGGTGCCAAGAAATGTGTTCACAAGTTGAGGGGAATTTGGGGACTATTTAAAAATTCTGCCTACCAAACTGATATTTTTGGGGAAAAAAAAGTTTGTAAATAGCCTCTAGGGTACTGTGTTTAGGAGATGCAAAAGGAGCATGTGATTTAATTAATATTTTGTTTGAAAACCAGTGTACCTCTTAAGTTAACTTTCTAGTATCTGAACTTAACAGAGCTACTATTACTGATCTTTAGAAATTTTACTGGTATGGGACTCATTTATTTCTAAATAGTATTGCTGTTTATGTAACTAAAACAAACAGAATATTTCTCTGTCTATTACTGGAGTAGGATTTTATTGTTTATACATGGAAAAATAAACCAACATACCATCTATACATAAACTCCATCAATTTAAAGTGATTTTCACTGTTAAATGGGGGTTTTGTTAAGTTTACTTGAGTAGTAAAATAAGATATCTTTCAAAGCTTTGGGGCTTTCTAGATCTAAAGAAAGAAAATGTGAGAGTTTAACCAACTGTACATTTAGTCAACTACAGAGTTCCAAGGAGTCCTCCACACAGGACCACCCTCATTTTTGACACCAAATGCATGTTTGAGGATTTTCCAAAACTACACTCAGGTTTGAAAACTCTCTGGAAGTACTCACAGAACTCAGTGAAAGCTGTTATAGTCATGGTTACAGCTTATTATAGGGAAAAGATACAGCCAAGGAAAAGCAGTATATAAATGCTGAATCTGAGGCTAGAAGAACCCATCCACAGAGCTTTCATTGTCCTCCCCTCTGGAGGTGGGATGTATTACTCTCACAGCATTGACACGTGACAGTATGCATGGAACATTGCCGAGCAGAGAAACTCTTCGAGCCTTTGGAGTCCAGAGGTTTTACTGGGACTTGATCACATACCTCTCGTGGGGCTGATAGTCTATGGACATCAGTGCTGGGCTAATACCTTCAATCTGAAAGTATTTTGGAGGCAAAATTGATACCACATGACCCACGACTCCTATCATAGAATCACACTATTAGACTATTTTGTGCTTAGTCACTCAGTTGTGTCTCACTCTTTGTGACCCCATGGACTAAAGCTCACCAGGCTCCTCTGTGCATGGAATTTTCCAGATAAGAATGCTAGAGTGGGTTGTCATTTCTTCCTCCAGGGGATATTCCTGACTCAGGAATCAAACCTGTGTTTCTTGGGTCTCCTGCATTGGCAGGCAGGTTCTTTACCACTAGATCCACCTGAGAGGCCCCATGGCCAAATCCTTCAGGCAAAAAAAGATATTCCTGTCCTACATGACATTTCTTCAAGCTGGTTTTAGAAAAGGCAGAGAAACCAGAGATCAAATTGCCAACATCTCTTGGATCATGGAAAAAGCAAGAGAGTTCCAGAAAAACATCTATTTCTGCTTTATTGACTATGCCAAAGGCTTTGACTGTGTGGATCACAATAAACTATGGAAAATTCTTCAAGAGATGGGCATACCAGACCACCTGACCTGCCTCTTGAGAAACCTATATGCAGGTCAGGAAGCACAGTTAGAACTGGACATGGAACAACAGAACGGTTCCAAATAGGAAAAGGAGTATGTCAAGGCTGTATATTGTCACCCTGCCTATTGAACTTATATGCAGAGTACATCATGAGAAATGCTGGGCTGGAAGAAACACAAGCTGGAATCAAGATTGCCGGGAGAAATATCAATAACCTCGGATATGCAGATGACACCACCCTTATGGCAGAAAGTAAAGAACTAAAAATCCTCTTGATGAAAATGAAAGAGGAGAATGAAAAAGTTGGCTTAAAGCTCAACATTCAGAAAGCAAAGATCATGGCATCCGGTCCCATCACTTCATGGGAAATAGATGGGGAAACAGTGGAAACAGTGTCATACTTTATTTTTTGGGGCTCCAAAATCACTGCAGATGGTGACTGCAGCCATGAAATTCAAAGACACTTACTCCTTGGAAGAAAAGTTATGACCAACCTAGAGAGCATATTCAAAAGCAGAGACATTACTTTGCCGACTAAGGTCCGTCTAGTCAAGGCTATGGTTTTTCCAGTAGTCATGTGTGGATGTGAGAGTTGGACTGTGAAGAAAGCTGAGTGCTGAAGAATTGATGCTTTTGAACTGTGGTGTTGGAGAAGACTCTTGAGAGTCCCTTGGACTGCAAGGAGATCCAACCAGTCCATTCTGAAGGAGATCAGTCCTGGATGTTCTTTAGAAGGAATGATGCTAAAGCTGAAACTCCAGTACTTTGGCCACCTCATGCGAAGAGTTGACTCATTGGAAAGGACTCTGATGCTGGGAGGGATTGAGGGCAGGAGAAGAAGGGGACGACAGAAGATGAGATGGCTTGAGGGCATCACTGACTCGATGGATGTGTGTCTGAGTGAACTCCGGGAGTTGGTGATGGACAGGGAGGCCTGGCGTGCTGCGATTCATGGGGTCGCAAAGAGTCGGACACCACTGAGGGACTGAACTGCACTGAGAGATCACTTCCCTAATAGCCAAAGGCAAAGGCCCTCTCTGTGGGTGAGGTTAGCTGTTTATAAGGGCTGGGGTGGGTGGGGCGGGGCGGGGAGGAAGAAAGAATACAAATAGTACTTTATAGTTACTTCTTGAGGGCTCACTGTGTGTCAGGCAGTGTGTATACATAGTTTCTTTTGATTCTTTGAATCTCATTAAAAAGTCACTAACATTGTCTTTGTTTTAAAGGCAATCTGGGACTTAGAAAGATGAGTGCCTTATCAAAAACGTTGTAAACAGTCAATGGTGGAAACAAGATTTGAACAGGTGTCAATTGCAGTTCAGTCACTCAGTTGTGTACGACTATTTGTGACACCATGGACTGCAGCACAGCAGGCCTCCTTGTCCATCACCAACTCCCTGAATTTACTCAAACTGATGTCCATTGAGTCAGTGATGCCATTCAACCATCTCAACCTCTCTCCTCCCCTTGTCCTCTCCCATTCTGTCTTTCCCAGCATCAGGGTTTCCTCAAATGAGTGAGCTCTTTGCATCAGGTGGCCAAAGTATTGGAGTCTCAGCTTCAACATCAGTCCTTCCAATGAATATTCAGGAATGATCTCCTTTAGGAGGCACTGGTTGGATCTCCTTGCAGTCCAAGGGACTCTCAAGAGTCTTCTCCAACACCACAGTTCAAAAGCATCGATTCTTCCATGGTTGGCTTTCTTTATAATCCAACTTTCACATCCATACATGACCAGAGGAAAAACCATAGCCTTGACTAGATGGACCTTTGTTCGCAAAGTAACGTCTCTGCTTTTTAATATGCTATCTAAATTGGTCATAACTTTTCTCCCAAGGTGTAAGCATCTTTTAATTTCATGGCTGCAGTCACCATCTGCAGTGATTTTGGAGCCCAACAAAATAAAGTCTGACACTTTTTCCAATATTTCTCCATCTGTTTCCCATGAAGTGATGGGACAGGATGCCATGATCTTAGTTTTCTGAATGTTGAGCTTTAAGCCAACTTTCACTTTCCTCTTTCACTTTCATCAAGAGGCTCTTTAGTTCTTCTTCCCTTTCTGCCATAAGGGTGGTGTCATCTGCATATCTGAGGTTATTGATATTTCTCTTGGCAATCTTGATTCCATCTTGTGCTTCATCCAGTTCGGTGTTTCTCATGATGTACTCTGCATAAAATTTAAATAAGCAGGTTGACAATATGCAACCTTGACGGACTCCTTTTCCTATTTGGAACCAGTCTGTTGTTCCATGTCCAGTTCTAACAGTGTTTCCTGACCTGCATACAGATTTCTCAAGAGGCAGGTCAGGTGGTCAGGTATTCCCATCTCTTTCAGAATTTTCAACAGTTTGTTGTGATCCACGCAGTCAAAGCCTTTGACATAGTCAATAAAGCAGAAGTAGATGTTTTTCTAGAACTTTCTTGCTTTTTCAGTGATCCAGCGGATGTTGGCAATTTGATCTCTGATTCCTCTGCCTTTTCTAAATCCATCTTGAACATATGGAAGTTCATGGTTCACATATTGCTGATGCCTGGCTGGGAGAATTGTGAACATTACTTTACTAGCATGTGAGATGAGTGCAGTTGTGTGGTAGTTTTAGCATCTTTGGCATTGCTTTTCTTGGGATTGGAATGAAAACTGACCTTTTCCAGTCCTGTGGCCACTGCTGAGTTTTCCAGATTTGTTGGCATATTGAGTGCAGCACTTCTACAGCGTCATCTTTTAGGATTTGAAATAGCTCAACTGGAATTCCATCATCTCCACTAGCTTTGTTCATAGTGGTGCTTCCTAAGGCCCACTTGACTTCACATTCCAGGATGTCTGGCTCTAGGTGAGTGATCACACCATCGTGATTATCTTGTTTGTGAAGCTCTTTTTTGTACAGTTCTTAAGTGTATTCTTGCCACCTCTTCTTAATATCTTCTGTCTCTGTTAGATCCATTTCTGTCCTTTATTGAGCCCATCTTTGCATGAAATGTTCCCTTGGTATCTCTGATTTTCTTGAAGAAATCTCTAGTCTTTCCCATTCTATTGTTTTCCTCTATTCCTTTGCACTGATCACTGAGGAAGGCATTCTTATCTCTCCTTGCTATTCTTTGGAACTCTGCATTCAGATGCTTATGTCTTTCCTTTTCTGCTTTGCTCTTTGCTTCTTTTCTTTTCACAGCTATTTGTAAGGCCTCCTCAGACAGCTATTTTGCTTTTTTGCATTTCTTTTTCTTGGGGATGGCCTTAATCCCTGTCTCCTGTACAATGTCATGAACCTCCATCCATAGTTCATCAGGCACTCTGTCTATCAGATCTAGTCCCTTAAATCTATTTCTCACTTCCACTGTATAATCAATAGGGATTTGATTTAGGTCATAATTGAATGGTGTAGTGGTTTTCCCTTCTTTCTTCAATTTAAGTCTGAATTTGGCAATAAGGAGTTCATGATCTGAGCCACAGTCAGCTCCTGGTCTTGTTTTTGCTGACTGTATAGAGCTTTTCCTTCTTTGGCTGTAAAGAATATAATCAATCTGATTTTGATGTTGACCAGCTGGTGATGTCCATGTGTAGAGTCTTCTCTTGTGTTGTTGGAACATGTGTCAGCATAACTCTGATGTACATGATCTCAAACACTGGGTTGTATGGCCTCCACTGAAACCAGAGACAAGAAGAATGTATAATGGAATAAGCATTTAGAAGAGGCTTCCCTGGTGACTCGTGGTAAAAAATCCACCTGTCAATGCAGAAGTCACAGGAGACTCCGTTTCAATCCCTGGGTTGAGAAGATCCCCTGGAGGAGGAAATGGCAAGCCACTCGAGTATTTTTGCCTGGGAGATCCCAGAACAGAGGAGACTGGCAGGCTATAGTCCATGGGGTCACAAAAGAGTCGGATGAGACTTAGCAACTAAACAACAACAAGAAAGCATTTAGAAACAATTATTTTTGAGAATTGGGTTTTCAGGATAAAGTTATCTTTCAAATGTATACGAATATATGCGTGCATAATTTCCCTGGTGACTCAAACGGTAAAGAATCTGCCTGCAATAAAGGAGACTTGGGTGTGATTCCTGGATTGGGAAGATCCCCTGGAGAAGGGAACAGCTTACCCACGCCAGTATTCTTGCCTGGAGAATTCCATGGACAGAGGAGCCTGGCAGGCTGCAGTCCATGGGGTTGCAACAAGTCAGACAGGGCTGAGCGACTTTCACTTTCACTTTTTTAGTCACTCCGTCATGTCTGACTGTTTGTAGCCCCATGGACCATTGCTCATCAGGCTTCTCTGTCAATGGGATTTTACAGGCAAGAATATTGGCGTGGGTTGCCATTTCCTCCTCCAGGGGGTCTTCCTGACCAAGGGATCGAACCCGAGTCTCCTGTGTCTGCCTACCTGGCAGGCGGATTCTTTAACCACTGAGCCACCCTGGAAGCCGTAAGAATATATGTTGTTGCTGTTGTTCAGTCACCAAGTTGTGTCCAACTCTTTGTGACCCCATGGACTACAGCATGTCAGGCTTCTGTGTCCCTCATCATCTCCCAGAGTTTGCCCAAGTTTATGTCCATTGAATTTGTGGTGCCATTCAATCGTCTCATCCTCTGATACCCTCTTCTCCTTCTGTCCTCAGTCTTTCCCAGTCTCAGAGTCTTTTCCAGTGAGTCAGTTCTTTACATCAGGTGGCCAAAGTATTGGAACTTCAGCTTCAGTATCAGTCATTCCAGTGAATATTCAGGACTGATTTCTTTTGGGATTGACTGGTTTGATCTATTTGCAGTCCACGGGATTCTCAAGAATCTTCTCCAGCACCACAGTTCAAAAGCATCAATTCTTTGGCACTCCGTCTTCTTTATAGTCCAGCTCTCAGGGATACATACATTCATACATATGTACATATATATGTATATATATGAAGTATGTATGCTCATATGCTCTGCTACTTTAATAATATATACTGCTCATATACTCATAATGTTCTTATATATTGAAATTTTAATAATATAGGATATAGAAGAAAAGGTTAGGTAGGTAGATTGGTTGTTTATTGAATTCATACCATCCAATTGGCTTTTAGTCACCACTGTATCATTTAATTGATTCAAACACATTTACAGGTATACGTTATATCTCAGGTGCTGTGCTGGCCAGCTGTGACCCAAAGATGATGATAAGGATGTTCCTGCCAACAAGGAGCTAGCGGGCCACAGGGGTAGGTAAACTGCTTGTTTTTTCTTATTTTGATTATTATCTGTTTTTAAAGCAGAATACAGAGCACTCAATATGTAAGAAATATGTTGCATAGAAATTTTGCAAGCATTTGAAACATTTTTTTTGCAGTGGGTGAGCTAATGCTCAAGAAAGTTGCAATTTGGAGATTACTGTTCATATAAACAAATCAAATAATTAAGGTTCACTCTGGTAGATTCTATAATAATAGGATAGATTAAAAAGAAGCAAGTGACTCTAGAGAAAACCAAAGCACCAAGATTTGTGTGTGTTGCCTACTCATGGTAGTAAATGAATGACAAATGAATCACCAGTGGTAACGAGGTACATTGCCTTTTTGCACTTAGAACCTTGACTACTCTGTTTTTTTATTGGTTACTTTAGTGCTAATTGTTATCTTTCATCTTCTCCTTCATTGATTTCTCCAACTGAACAAAGTGTATATTGGGATTAAAAATAGGACTCCTTATTTAGTTAACATTGATGTTTTGGCAAATATACATTTTATTTAAGTAATTTTATTTGTTATAGTTTTAATAGTCTGTGCTTACAATAAGCCATGAAGTTTGCTGGGAGTAGTCTTGAAAAACTAAATACAGTAATTAGTAATTAGTACTAAATATAAATAAGAAATATTATATTCTAGTGATACTTTATATATTTCATAAGCTTACTGCAGAGGAATGGCATTAGAAAATAAAATAATAAATTTAAGTGAACTTGATGCCCAATAGTTCATACTGATGCCTCACAACCCTAACAACAATATATTTGGGCATATTTAATAAATATATTAATATTCTATTTAGATTAAATAGTGTAACTGCTGAGAGTGCAGTTGTGATCATCTAAAAATGTGAGCAAACCAGGAAAGAACATGTCCTTTTTCTTAGCAATATCATTTTAATTTTTAAAAGCATTTAATTTCATAAACCATATCTATCATCTTTAGATAGATAAATGTTGTGGCAATTTTTTGAATGAACCTCTTGGTTCCCTTAAGAAATTATGGATACACTATAAATTTACAAATGAAAGGCCATTTATCAGAGTTATAAATATGAGTGGCTCCTGTGCTGATGCCCATGCAAACTCAAAGTGGTTTAATATCTATCAGCTTTTGTGTATACTTAGTTCAGTGAAAGAATATAGATATTGTCACACTTGCATGGTGTCATAACATTGGCAAAGTAGTGAGAATGACGTGCAGTATTTTTTGAATAGCATGGCATTTTCTTGAATTACTGCTGGCAACAGAACATAAATCAACCTTAATAATGGATATTCCAAAGATGTTTATTAATCTATTCATTTAATCTAAAATACTCACTCTTGGCATTTATAGAGCCAGTTCAGAGGAAGTGGTAAGTGCTGCTAAACCCCAGCGGTTACTTTGAGGGGCTCCATAATTATGTCAGCTAAGTTTGGTTGAAATGGAGATCAAAATGCGTGAAAATCTTTTCCTCCTGATCTATGCTATAGATATTTGCTTAAATGTATTTTCTTGTATGTATGTAATCAGAATTTTGATTTGTTCCATCAATGATGAAACTTACTACATGGCTCTCTACTTGAATCTTCAGTTCTTAAAATCTTGTTCCCCTTGTTCCCTCACTGTCTGTCTGTCTGTCTCTCTCATTCTGTCTGTCTCTCTCTGTCTCTCTTTTTTTTCTCTCCCTGTCTCTAGCTCCTAAAAAGTAATCTTGCACTGTGCAAGCTTTGACTGAAAAGGACTGGAAAACTGACCGAATTCCTGTGTACCAAAATTAGAACTAGTATATGGCACATAAATGGTATATGAAAATAGGTAATGAGGTTAATGACAGGTAGGATGAACAGAATGAAGAACACAGAGAGGGGAATTTACCTTAGGTTGAAAAGGTCAGAGAAGGCCAGTAACATTTAAGTTGAAGAAGTCAGCTATGCTAATAATATGTGGAGTAAGATGGTATGAATGTGCATGTGTATGTGTTATTTATTAAAGTATAGAAAATCTATTTATAGATATGTTATCATACTTTCATAGTTAAAAAATAAATTATTGTATTTCCTAGAAAAATGAAAGAAAATATAGGCACAGAACTAACTTCTGGATTCAAATACTGTAAACAAGACTCATTTGCCCTCTGTCTCTGAGCTTCCACTCATGCAACCCCAGTCTCTGGCTTCATTTGGTAGCAGGATGGTGGCAGCAGCATAGCTGCAGCTATAACATCCTCCCAGGCTTCAGATTGAACAGGAAAAAGAGAGACTCTTTCCCAGAAGACCTATCAAAATCTGTTTGTACTAATTTGCGTTGGTTAGATCACAGAATAATCCTGTGCGTCTCTGTTGGGCTTCCCTGGTGGCTCAGGGGTAAAGAATCTGCCTGCCAATGCAGGAGCTGTGGGTTCGATCCCTGGATTGGGAAGATCCCCTGGAGAAGGAAATGACAACCACTCCAGTATTCTTGTTGGGAGAATCCCATGGACAGAGGAGCCTGATGGGTTACAGTCCATGGGGTTACAGAGTCAGAAACGATTTACCCTCTAAACAACAACAGCATCTCTCTTGGAGGAGGAGATAGAGTCAACTTCATCATTTTCCATGAATTAGACAGTAAGGTTGAATTACAGAGGAGAATGGAGTCCTGTTCACAGAAAGAGGGTGCTAGGTAGTCAAAAAGGATTGGCTGTAGGAAAAATCACAATGGTGTGTATATTTTACATATAATTCATATAATTACATGAAATTTTACATATAATTCGAAAAACCTATAGATTTAAAAGCAATATATAGACTCCAGGTTAAGAAATTCTGAAAATGACATTGAATCAATACCTTCTAGAACCAAAGTACCCCTCAAAACCCAACACTGATATCCATAGCCTTATAGGAAAATTTGTCGTTTCTGGCATGTCCTGAATAAAGGAACAAAATTTACTCATTTTGTGTATACTCAGTTCAGTTCAGTTGCTCAGTCGTGTCCAACTCTTTGCGACCCCATGCATCGCAGCACGCCAGGCCTCCCTGTCCATCACCAACTCCCGGAGTTCACTCAAACTCAAGTCCATGGAGTCAGTGATGCCATCCAGCCATCTCATCCTCTGTCGTCCCCTTCTCCTCCTGCCCCCAATCCCTCCCAGCATCAGAGTCTTTTCCAGTGAGTCAACTCTTCTCATGAGGTGGCCAAAGTATTGGAGTTACAGCTTTAACATCAGTCCTTCCAAAGAACACGCAGGACTGATCTCCTTTAGAATGGACTGGTTAGATCTCCTTGCAGTCCAAGGGACTCTCAAGAGTCTTCTCCAACACCACAGTTCAAAAGCATCAGTTCTTCGGCACTCAGCCTTCTTCATAGTCTAACTCTCACATCCATACATGACCACTGGAAAAACCATAGTCTTGACTAGACGGACCTTAGTCGGCAAAGTAATGTCTCTGCTTTTGAATATGCTATCTAGATTGGTCATAACTTTCCTTCCAAGGAGTAAGCATCTTTTAATTTCATGGCTGCAGTCACCATCTGCAGTGATTTTGGAGCCCCCAAAATAAAGTCTGACACTGTTTGCACTGTTTCCCCATCTATTTCCCATGAAGTGATGGGACCGGATGCCATGATCTTTGTTTTCTGAATGTTGAGCTTAAAGCCAACTTTTTCACTCTCCTCTTTCACTTTCATCAAGAGGCTTTCTAGTTCCTCTTCACTTTCTGCCATAAGGGTGGTGTCATCTGCATATCTGAGGTTATTGATATTTCTCCCGGCAATCTTGACTCCATCTTGTGCTTCTTTCAGCCCAGCGTTTCTCATCCTTAGCCACTTGTTTAAATGATGTTATCAAGTTAAAAGTAGAAAAGAAGTTATATTTTCTTATTAGCTAAAGTGAGAATGTAGTAGATCAGCCTGAAGCTATTTCTTTCGCTATTATTTTGTTTAAGGAGAAGAGGAAAAATCTTTTACTCAAGTTAAGAACTCCCTACTGGGAATGTTAGGTTTCCATTAGAGAAAAAGGAACATTTTCAGTGTTGAATCAACAATTTTTATTGTTTTGGGAGTCTTTGTTTACATGTATCCTAAATCCTTTCAGTATAGGCAGTTCAGTTGAAAAATGTTAACCAGGTCTATGAAAGTAATTTGTAAAGAAAAAAAAAATTTTTTTTGATAATTGACCTCAAATCCTTTTTGAGTTGCTGATTTCTTTTCTTTCTAGTCATATTTTTAAGAACATCTTGTTGAAGTGTCAGTTATTTCCTTAAAATTTATTTTATTAGAAAAATCTAGAGAGGAATGGTGGAAAATATAGGTAGGTCAATCATAGGATGCACCAGTACTTCAAAAATGCTTACATAATCATTGTCTACTTTTCATTAATATTGGGAAGAAAACAACTTGTTAGAATGCAGAGAACTACAGTGGCAGCCACCCAGATGGGAGACATAATTATGCTTTATTTTTACATAGTTTTCTCAGTGTATTGACAAGAAGAAGGGGTTAGCCTGGGATTTTAAAATTGCTTCACTGAGCACAAGAGTTTTTCTTCTCAAGTGAATCAAAAATAGGAAAGAATTCCGAGATCACCAGATAATTTTAGAGAATAAACATGTTAACTGAAGAAAAGTTCTCTGTCTTCCCTTTTGTCTCTTTACACAAGCAAAACCCTCTGAAGTTTGAACACCCTTCCTCATGAATGGATGCTTTTTAACTGAAATCTGCTTATGACTGAAGTGAGTTGTCACTGCTCCTTGTTAAGTTTAATACTCTCAGTCGTGAAGAAATGCATTATATTTTCCCCTACCAATTAATACTAGTGAAATACAGCTGTTTGGGAGGGTGCCCAGTTTTCAGAATCTTTCTACAAAGGCCATAGTGTATCTGCCTTTCCAGATTAGCATGTTATTTTTGAAACCCTTCTCTTGGAAACCTCAGTTTACCATCAGTTCTTATTTCAATTCAGAAGCTTGTAGATCAGTTACCACTCTCTCTCCATGTATGGTTTTTGTTTTGCTTTGCTTTCTAGATTACAACCTATCTACACAATGTCAATTATCTGTGAACAGGAAACAGCAGGTAGTTCATTCAATGAAAACTAGTTTATAGATTTTCTGGCTATACATTTGTCTCTTTTTCAGATTCAGTTTTTATTTTAATATATGGAAATTAGTCATTAATAGATTTGGAGAAATGAATTTTTTTCTAAAGAAATAAACATTTTTACATTTAATAAAAATGTTACTCTTCCATTTTGGCTAAAACAAATCAATAGGTGTTTTTAAGGTTGTGAGTTAAGGCAGGAAGAAAATATAACTCCTGTAATCCTTTCAAAAGACAGAAGATAGAAAAGCAAATTCCTGCAAGAGAAACTCAAATTGTGTTTTTCTTATATAATGTCCAATTCAGTTGTGTAAGTATGAAGTTTCAGGTAAGATTAAATATGTTTATAGATGTGAACAGTCAAAACATTCCATATTATTTATTTGAAGGGCTTTTTAGAGAGAAGGAATGGGTTTTAATTCAAGACCCTAAAGTATAGACTTCTGTAGACTGCTTGTCTGAATGGGATAAGCCAGGGAGTGAACAGAGGGAGAAAAATCTGCATACATATTTGCTTTTCACTTTAGGACTCTTGATTGCTTTCGTCACTGATAGGAATTTTTCTCCAACTAGGAGTGAAAGAGACAAAGCAGTAGTCTACATGCTCTTTCTCAGGTTTTCTCAAAATGCCTGTAGATGAAAACATGTCAGACAACTGGTCAAATAGGGCCTAAACTGTTCTCTGTTGTTTTTTTTTTTTTTTGTAATTCCATTCTTTACTGAGAAGGAAATAAAAGAAAGCTTGAGGTTGATGACGGACTTGGTTTCTTGCCACATTTCTAGCTCAGTTCATGGACGGCTCTCTACTTCAGAGAAGGTTAATATTTTCCAGAGATGTTCCATAGGTCTTCTAAATCATAATACAGACACCTGCTCCTTTATATGGATATGTTATCTGCCTAAGATGAATCAGAGTTGGTTGGGGTTTTTTTTCTTTCTTTCTTTCTTTTTTTTTTTAGTGTGCTTCCTTTCAAAAACCTCATTAATCTCAGTGTGCAGAATTTAGGGGGAAAGTCATGTTTTGCTAGTTGACACTGTTTAATGTAAATGATTTATGATTGTTCCTTATGTATACACAATAGGCACTTTATAAATTGGATTGTTCTAGGAGTAACACGATACATAAATGTTATTGCTATAAATTCTGAAGTTGGCTATATATTTTTGTATCATGTAACCAGCTGACTTATAAATGCTGACTATTCCAACCTGCACTTTCTACTCAATATTGTAAGTGGTGACTTAGGTAAGCCTCGCTGAGATATACACGGAGGCACTCAAACTGTGCAAGATCAGGACACCCTGGCATCTCTCCAGCGTGGCTTATGGCTATCTTCCAGGGGTGATGGCAGAAAAAAGAAGGAGTGAGAGGGGAAAGTGAAACTGTATGTAGCAAAAAAGGAGGCTAAATTATCACTAATTTTTGCCCAGTAAAATCAAGAAACAAGTGAGATGGAGAAGGGGAAAGAAAGAGCAGAGCAAATAGCAGAAAAGAATTAGCAAAACTAACTGAGAAAATTTAGATAGACATCATTTCACAGGTAAATTTTTCAATATTTAGATAATGTTAGGTAAAGATAAAGGTAAGAATAGAATAGAAACTATTTGTATGTGTATACCTTTGTAATAATATATTTATATGATGTGGTGGTGCTAAGTAGTAAAGAACCTGCCTGCCAGTGCAGGAGACATAAGATACATCAATTTGATCCCTGGCTTGGGAAGATCTCCTGGAGAAGGGCATGGCAACCCACTCTAGTATTCTTGCCTGGAGAATTCCATGGACAGAGGAGCCTGGATGGCTACAGTCCATAGGGTTGCACAAAGTTGGACGCATTTATGTGAGGAATGGAGTTTTGCAAATCATCTGGTTTTACTGGTGGAGCAAGACATTTTATTATGTGTATAATGCTGTTATATTAATAGTCCTTATTTTTTCACTGTGATAACTTTCTGTGATTTTCTGAGATCCTAAAGAATTTGAAAAATGTCTCAGAATAATTGGTCATATTAGGTCCGACTAATTGCTGAATACCAAAGTCATCTAAAATGCTGAGTTAGAAGGAAAGAGTAACACTCACATAACTGACCAGCCAGATCCACGGCAATTTTCTGCTACTCCTGGTTATTAACGCTACCTGATCACACAGTCCTGGCATCAGAGCCGATCTGAATTGTTCTATGCCCTCATTTGTGTAAAGAAGAACTGGGCTGTGAAGAATTCTATTGTGTTGATAATGTCCATTCTGACAGTAATTTTATAGTCCATTTCATAGGCTGTTTTGGCTGATTTCCTTTCTACATGCCCTCGTAAGTATTAATGTCTACACAATTGATCTGGTTACCCGTAAAGTCAGTCCAAATCAGCCTGTTACAGTAGCTGAAAATATTGATTCAAGAGCAGTAATTTTAAAACCTAGAGGTTCCTCTCTTGCCCGAAAGGACTCAGTCTTATCAGGTAATCCCCAAGTGAAAAGATTTTGAGACTTGAAACCACTGTGTATGTGTGGGTGTGTGTGACTTGTAATAACAAACATGATTTATTTCATTGTTACGGAGAAGGAAACGTCCTAATATGTTTCTCTCTAATCTCTGTAATATACTTTGAATTATCATACTTTCTGGAGCTATCCTGGTGCATGCATGGGAAGAATATGCCTATGCATGTATCTCTATATTTGTAGGCACTATAGTCAAAACAACTTATTTGCCTAGCTGGCTTAGCTGCAAAGCTGACTTACTCTTACCCACCCACTAGCAAACTCCCTGGGGAAATAGGGCAGAAAGGTCAGACAGAAGCAGTAAAGCCAATGGTCTTTTACCAAAAAAAAGTTCTTTTAAGAAGTTCTCAGTGCCACCGTTCACCTTCTGGAAGGGAGATCACTTCATCCCCTGCCCATCGCTACGTCATCAGCAGTAGTCTTGGACTCATTGTAGAAGAAAGCCTGTCTGCCATGCTGCTGCAGTACACTCAGGTAAGCCAGATTGAAACCCCAAAGAGACTGCTGTACAGACTAGCCTCGGGGATGATGCTATTGCTAATAGAAGGCTTCATAAACCTCAGGTAACTTATCCTGTAGACTTTCACCACCAATGGAAAGTCTGCATTTTCTTACAGGAGCTTAAATTTAAATGCAAGCTTTCCTGACTTAAATACACACACACAGATGTAAAGTCAGAAAAACTCCATCACTTTTTATAAGTTACAGAATGTTATAATAACTATCATTTACTGAGGACTTTTCATTCTGCCAGATTTTGTTCTTGATCTTTGCATGTAGTATCTAATTTAAGCTTCCTAAGTACCTCATGAAGTAGGTACTCGTATACTCATTTTTCAGCTGAGGGAATTGAGAGAAATTGAGTAACTTACTATGACTCAACAGCTTGGAAGAGGTGGCGCCAATTTTTAAACCCAGGTGGAGTAGCCCCATGGCTGAAGCACACACTCTGCTAGATTTATTTGTAGGCAGTATGCACTGCTTTGTGCATGAGATGAATGCAAGGTGACCATCATTATTAGGAAATAAAATTTGAGTGTTTTTCCTTGTACTCATGGTCACTGTGTATCTCTCTCAGACACTGCTGTGATCCATGGCAAACCTTATTTGAGACAGCTGCTCAAACCGAGGATAATACTTTATGGTCATAGAAGAGAGAGGAATGTATTGATTAATATGAGGATCTGCCCCAAAGACCTTGCTTTCACTGTTACTGCCGTAAACGGGGAGCTAATGAACCATAGATGTTAGCATGTCATCAGTGTCTTGCAGTTTTGTCATCCTGGGTAGCCACCATCAAGAAGGACAAAGTGCCCTCTATGAATATGTATTTAGTACTAGATATGGCAATTTATTCCTTTGAAGAGCACTTTATCATTTTGGTTTTGATAAATAGGCAAGCAATAATCAGTAGTTAGGAGTCTCAGGCTAAAATGGATGCCATTATTAATGATTTAACAACTTTTCCTGTGAATTCCATGTGTGTCCCCGGACTGGATCATGATACCCAGCGCTACATATATTCAGCTTTTAGAAAAACTCTTGTGCCATGCCTTTGGTTGTCAGAAGGATGCTAGTTACTAATTTCCAAAGTCTGAATATGTAAAATAAAGTCATTGTACAAAAAACCTAGGAGACTGCATAGGTTAGAACATTTGTTTAAACTAATATAGAATTAGCTTTTTCAGTTCCAGCTCCCTCTTTCCTATCTATATTTGCCTTGCTAATAAGACCTTACTTATTCCTGTTCAGTTACTTTATGTCATAATACTTTTTCATTTTGGATTTTTTTCTTTATGATTTGAGTAGACCTTCCTAGTTACATAGAGAGCTTCTATGATGATAATAAAACATAAAGGCTGTTGAATAAATAAGGATGATGACAATAGGGAAATTTAACCCAAACTGGCAAAATAGCACAAAATTCTATTACATTTTGAAATCTGGTCTTTACAGATATTTTTCTCTGCCTGAAACATGTGTGCCAATTCTATTTATATAAGGGAATAGTGACATCCTGTGTGTGCTAGACTAATTGCCTCTGTAATTAACCTATTTCAGAAGGAAGTTACCTAGAAATAAAATATCATTGAGCATTGAAAGAAAATTTTATTTTAAAGCAAACCTCTAACTTTACCAAAAGATGTGGACAAAACAAAAAGAATCTGTCTTTCTCCTCTTATTTTTTCAACATCCTCTTTCTTCTTTTTTTCTCTTCCTTCTTTTTTTGTCCCTGCAATTCTACTAGTTCTCTCCATTTTTCACTCTCCTACTTTTGTTTTTCATATTATACGATATAAAGATCTAGTGTTATTATGAGTAAATATTTTTAAAATAAAATTGAGGAAAGATGTAAGTATGGTGAAAAGAGATAGTCCTTTTGTTTCAATGCCTTTCAGTTGTCTTTTTTGGTCAAGGGTAGGATATGCATAGAATCATTTTGGTGTTTTAGAGATTGAGGACAAAAATTTTAGCCTTTTTTAAATCCGTTGATCAAATATATGAATTAAATTTAGAAAAGGGTTTTGAAGTATGGCAAAACCAGAATTTCCTTTGACTCTTAAAACCAGAAGAAATTACTGGAAGGCAATATATTATAATAGAAAGAGTGCAATTTTGGGGATCAGAATTATTCATATCTCACCCCAGATGTATGGTTAAGGAAGAACAAGAAGAGTAATTTTCCCCAAAGTACTCTTTCCAACATTTTAAAGGGTAATATATTAATATGTTGCCAAGACATTGGAGAAAACAGTGGGAGAAAACAAGACAAGAGACAGGTAGGAGAAATTAGTCCAAAAATCCTATTGCATATGTCCTAACTTACCCATGAAACCCATGCAAGACCCAGTTCTCAGTGCTTCCCCTCCACCTCCAGCCTCATGCATAATTCGCCACCTTATAATCACAATGGCATTTTTGAATCAGACATTTAAGACTTTTTCATGAGATAGCAAATGCTATAATTTGTGTATTTTTTCAAGCCAGGTAACTAAGTTTGAATTTTGCATGTGGTACTAACTCAAAAGAGCTAAGGTATGACCACTACTGAGAAGAATTTTCTTGAAAAATATTTGTGAGTTTTAAGCCAAAATAAGCACAATCACTGCATTATATAACGAGTGTTGAGCAAAGAATATAAATGATTTGGAGTTTCAGAGCAGGGTGGACTTGGACTCCTCAACTTTCAGAGTAATCTTTCAGTGCCTCAATTTCTTTATCTGTGATGTGGGGATAAAATTTCTCTTTTATAAGGTAATTGTGGGGCTTAAGTGAAGAAATATTCATGTGGCACCATGTGTTGTGCTTGTAAATAAATGCTTAATGAATAGTAGCTAATATTTCAGGTAACTTTTGATAAAGCAAAATGATTTGGATACCGAATAGTTTATTATAAACGAATTTAATCTCATCTGGTGAAGCTCTTCTGCAAGTGGATTTTCTGAGTGACTTATCTTTACATTTTTATAATCTTTACTATAGTAACCTTTTACTTCTATGGATAATTTATACTAGCAATAACTGGATTACAATTCTTGGAAGATGGTGCAAGGCTATTTTTGAAAGTATTATTTCTTGGGAAAAATATGAAGCAAAGAGGAGAAAGAACCACTGCAGAGAGATTGACTCACCTCTGTGATTAATCTTCTAAAAGAGGGGCCTTGTAAGTAAAAGGAAACCCTCTGCTCTACAAAAATTGTCATTTGTCATGGTTGTTTTGGCAATGGTGCTAATTAAATATGGCATCTGTGATCACTGGAGTGTCCAGCAACTTTACGCAAGTCTTCTGTCTTATTGGTGATCTTCAATAAGATAGGGAATTAATATCAATCAGAAATTCAGAAAGTCTTCCTCAGAAGATTCAGATTCATTCACTACTTATTATCACAGGATGATTCACTTACCCATTCGACAGATATTCATTGGGAACACATTACATGCAGCCTACTGGGTTCTTGAAAATACATTCCTGAACAGACTAGACAAAGCACAAGGCCTCACAGATTTTATGGCCTAACAAACAACATACATAACAACAGCAATGAAAACACAAGGAATTACAGTAAAATATGTAAGTCTTGTAGAGGAAATTTTTTGATCTTTTAGGGAGACTGTGTTGTGAATTTCTCAGTGTGGGTGGTGGGGGTAGGGTTGCTTTCTTCATTCTTTGAATTTCCATCACATTTTATTTCTAGCTCCACTTGGAAATAGTTTCCACCTGTGTTCTACTTACTTACATGTGTGGCATCTCTTCTAGACTGCAAGTATCTTAGGAACTAGACAGGAGATGTGGATTGTTCTCAGCATCTTTCAGAGAATATATACTTGAGCACTGTATAGAGTAGGTACTGGATAAATGCAGTTAAAAGAATGAAGCAAAGAAAAAGTCTTAGAGCTTGACTTCTGTTATTCTTTTTGTTTCAAATTCTGAAATATTTCACCTTGAAACTTCTTCATGTTAATGGTGATGAAAAAGAGGTGAATAACCAATTGAAAGTCATTTTCTCTCCTTTAATGCCTCCCACTTAGCTACTATTCTCTCAAAATTTAATCTACAACAGCCACCTCTGGAAGAAGTTAATTATTAATTTGTAAGGTTTTCAAAGTGTGCCAAACAGAAAAATCTAGTTACCACATGCAAATAATAATGGCAGAAACTTCTATTATTTGTGGTCGGGAATGTATTGGGGATGTCAGAAACCTGATCAACCTTATTTCTATCACTGGACCTGGCAAGAGAATTAGTGTTAAATCAGTGTTAGGTTAATGAGTATCTAGTTTTAAAAAGTTGAAACTCTTGGTTGGTTCTGAGAAAGAAACCTTTAACCAGGTTCAGGATTCATTTGCCCTTGCATAAGTGAAAGCACTGTAAAAAATAAATCTGAACCCTGACAGCTTTTAAAAAGTAGGAAGATAATCAGCCCCTTACAGAGATCCAACCCATAGCTTAAGAAAATTCACTATTAAAAATGATAAGGGAAAAGATTCCGGCAAAAAGACGGAAGCTCTTGCATATTCTTCTGGAAGGAAGGGAGCTTCACTGAGATTGAGAGACCTGCAAGCTGGGGTGTAATTTAGTAAGCTGACAGGAGGAGTGAAGTATCTCCTCAATATCTGTGTTTGGCAGGAGAGATGAATGCATACATCAGGAAACAACGTTTAAGTGTTTTATTTCCTTATTTCAGCCTGTCAAACTGTCAGTATAGTTAATGGCCACCAAGAGAGAAGGAGAGAGAGAGGGAGGAGGAGGAACAGAGAGAAACAAAGGTACTATGGAATCTGAAGAGAAAGAAACCAGGAAAGCATTTGCATGTTGCTGCGGCGTAATGGTCAGTCAGCCGAGAATAGCTCGCCGTATTCGTCTCTCTACTGAAGCCAGGTGCGCCAGTCCCTGCCTACTGTCCCCACGCCCTTTTCATGCGATTCTCCAAGTCCTGTGTAGCTGCTTCACTTAACTTTGATTTTTATGACTCCTTTCACCAAAGTCTAGGATGATTATCAATACCTAAGGGATTGTTTTCTGTTATACTGGATGTCATTGTTGAATTTTGCTGTTTTCCAAGTTACTATCATTTGTATTGTTTATAAAATCTGGTATTCATGAATGTTCATTCTTGCCTATAAAATATCCCTTTTTTATACTTTTGAGTGTTTTATAATCCTCAAAGAATAAATTGGACCTGATTTGGACCTACTATATTTTTATTAAGAAAACAAACACACACTTAAAGTAAAATACCAAAGTTAGACATTTACTCTTAGGAGTATTGAACTATTTTAAGCTTCTAGAAGAATCTTAATACAGCCAAGGGATTATTATTTTATAAAAGGGAGATATTTATATTGGATCATTTTTTTGTACTGGGAATAATTTATTTTCCACAGAAACGAAGAAGCTTCTTATCATTCACATGTACCTCAAAATGAATTTAAAATCTCGGAGTTCACTCCAGTGATGAATACTTTTCATAATGAACACTTTTAGTTGCCTTACTAAACTGGAAGCATTTACTTAGGGGAAAAAAGCAATTGGTTTTTTAAATATCGATTTAAAAATCTTATAAAATGGCCTAAGGAAAGCTGGTGTGTGCATGTGTGCTAAGTTGCTTCATTCGTGACCCCATGAACTATAGCCCGTCCGGTTCCTCTGTTCATGGGATTTTCCTGGCAAGAACAATGGAGTGAGTTGCCATGCCCTCCTCCAGGGGATCTTCGTGACTCAGAGATTGAACTGGTGTCTCTTGTGTCTCCTGCATTGGCAGGTGAGTTCTTTATCACTAGCGCCACCTGAGAAGCCCCAGGGAGAGCTGGTATGGGATATCTGGTGTATTTACGGGGTACTGAATCTGGTCAATCATCAAGTCACTTGGAAGGCATTTAAAAGTACAGACCCCTGGGTCACTCCAGGTTGACTGGAAAAGCTCAAGAGTGGGGGACAAGCATGCGTGTATATAAGATTCTTCCCCTGCTCCCAGCGCCCACCTCCCTGGTGATGTGGGCTGTCAGCCAGCCTAGTAGCCACACTGTCCCTGTCAGAGGAAGAAAGCTTCTTTGGTTCTCACTAGACTTCTGGCTGCTTTCTAACATTATCATTCACTCACTGAGTAAATTGCAAGCTTTGAGGGACCATGTTTTTCGACTGATACCGTTTATTAATATATGGTCTTTTCCAGCTTAAAAGTCCTGTAACTTCATTACATGAATGAAGCTTTAAAAATTTTTAAGCTTAAAAACCAAATTAAAATAACAGACATAGAGTTATTAGTTTTTATTTTTAAAGTTAATAAAAGTAAGCAAACAATACTTTTCCTCAGTGGTTCAGCAGTAAAGAATCTGCCTGCAATGTAGGAGCTCCAGGAGACACAGGTTCAATACCTGGGTTGGGAAGATCACTGGAAGAAGAAATGGCAACGCACTTCAGGATTCTTGCCTGAAAAACCCCATGGGCAGAGGAGCCTGGTGGGCTACAATCTATGCTGTTGCAAAGAGTCGGACACAACTGAGTGAATAAGCACACATACTCGCAAGCAAACAGTAAGACAAAGTCAGAGTTTGATTTATGAGTTTTTGATTAGATCTTTCTTTTCATGATATCAAACATGAAAATGAAAAAAAAAATCCCCTGTGTCCTTTAGACCTTCAAATGCAAGACTGAACTCTCCTTCATTCACCCAAACTTGATTCTTCATTGATGCTCCTCATCTTAACAAATGACACCATCCACATCTTCTTGTGTTAGGCAGAAACCAAGAGTCACCCTCTTTCTTACTTTGGATATCCTAGGTTAATTTTATGCCTAATTGTTCATCCATCAGCTTCTTTTTATTAATATGTCCACCACCATCCATCCTGGGCCAAGATGCCATCTTTCCTGGTTCTGCCATAACCTGCCAGTTGAGAATCTTCCTTCACAATTCTTGCCACCTTGTGTTCTAGTTGGTACTGGGTACCTGCAAAGAGATTAAAAATGCAAATACAGTTGTAAGTCTTCCCTAGTACAGACCTATCAATGGCTTTCTATTGTGCTTAGGATAAAGACCACAATTTTACACTGGCCTGCAAGGCGCTGTATGATCTATTCTATCCTTCTCTTCCTTACTTTCTGCACTTTCAACAGAACGGCCATCCTTCATTTTCATACCCATGGTGCTCTCCCTTCTCATCTTTGGGTCATTGAGCTTCCTTTTCTATCTGTTTATGAAGCCCTTCATTTCTGACTCATATTTTTCAGATCAGCATAAAATGATGCTTGCTGAGGAGTGTATTTTCTGATGTTCCAGATATGATCATTCTGTTATATGCTTGTATAGAATAATTCACTTACTTTGGATATCCTAAGTGTGGGTATCCTAAATGTTTTCCCAGAACATCTTTACAGTTTATAATTGATATTAATACAATGGTTTGGCTAATTTTATTTTAATCTGTGAGACTGTAGACTATAAGAGTAAGGACCTTGACTATTTTGTTCACCGCTGATTTCCCAACTTGCTGAACAGTGTGTAGCACGTAGTAGGTTCTTAAGAAATATTTGTTGTGTAAAACAATAAGTAAATCCGCAGGAGAAAACCGTTCACTTACGCAAAAGCACTTACCCTCTTCCCATATACACGCTTTCCAGTTCTGTAGGTATATGTAGAGCATGATCATTTTTCTTACAATGTTCCTTTCCACAGCAAAGCATGATAATCTATCAGCCTTCCACCATATCTCACTCTCTGTTCCAGCAATATCTCAAGGCCTGGCTTCAACCCTTTTCTCTACTCTCCTGAGATCAAAGAGGATACTAGTGGTAAAAAATCCACATACCAATGCAGGAAGCATAAGAGATTCTGATTCAGTCCCTCAGTCGGGAAGGTACGCTGGAGGAGGGCATGGAAACCCACTCCAGAATTCTTGCCTGGAGAATCCCATGTACAGAGGAGCCTGTCAGACTGCAGTCCATAGGGTCAAGAGTCAGACATGACTAAAGTGACTTAGCATGCATGAGGTCAAAGAGGAGTGTAAAAGCAGTTGCTTTAGGTGTTGCTGCATTCTTGACCTGAGGTCTTAAATTGTGCATAGCATAGTGCAAGAAATATGGGCAGAGAAGAAGCCCCTCCAGTTTCTTTACTGAAAATGAAGACTCCATTTTCTGGGCTCCTCTGTTTATTCAAGTAAAGCTCCACAGAAGGTACACGAATCTCTGATTTGATGTGGTGAATCAGACTGTCAGGTTCCTGTCTTGGCACATATAACCTGTCCACCCAGGTTATTGGAGGACAGCTGTTGGAGAAGATTTAAGACCTGGAGTTCAGTTAAGGCAGGGTATTTATTATTGTCTGCTTTTCAAGGGTAACATGTTCTCTATAAAATGTGATTGGAGAAAGTGGAGTCCCTGCCATGTCCCTCATATGTTCAAGAGTTCTCCGTCACCCACCTCTGGCTGCACCCCTCACCCCTGGGTGAATGAGACATCCACTAAGCCCAGGGGTGAAGGGCGCAGCCAGACGTGGGTGAAGGAGGACTCTCGAACATATGACTAAAATCAGTAAAGTAGAGCCTTGATTTTTTTTTTTTAGGGTTTTCCCTCACATCTAGTCAGCACCAAGCCATCAATACTGGGATATTTGTTCTAAAGAGAAAGCTCACGGCAATGTTCCACGTCCTGAACAGGAACTAGTTATTATGGCTCCACCAGATCTCAGTCTGTTTTTCACATTTATTTTTAGAGAATTAAGGGCTGATTTTGCTTCAGTATATGTTTTTCATCATGTAATTAATATATATTAGTTTTTCCAAAGTTTTTGAGAGTGAGGTGGAGAGAACTTATCCTAATTATTGAGAGGAAGTATTAACAACATAAGTAGGCATAGTGAGAATTTACTGTCCCAAGAACACCTGCCAATTCATTGCAGTCCTAGGTGAACACAATCTCAGTGATGCTACTAGGGAAAATCACGAAGGAACAAAGGGTGGGACTTCTTAGCTTTACGATGATTAAACAGTTTCATTCAACAGGCAGCTCTTTTTCCGTAAGCCAAACAGCTTTCTCTTTCACAGTAGCTTCAGAATCTTTTTGCAAAGTTGAAAGAGCTGTAATTTTAATGTAACTGTTATATTCAAGACATTAATGACCCAAATCACCGAAAATAACCATGGTAACAGGTGAGAAATCAAAGATAGTTAATTTAATTGCCACAGAAAGAAAATAAGTGCAAATAATCTATAATTCTTCATTCCCAATATGTACATGTTATTTTCTTACTGCATTAATTACCCAGTAGTTAGACAGAAATTATCTACTTGTTGCTCTATAACTCCCCATTGCATTCATGTAATGGTTTTCCCTCTAATAACTAATCATTATAATTTCTTACCTCAGCAGTTTAGGCTGCTTTGAACTGGGTAACATGTTCATTCAGTTGACATTAGCAATTTTTAATAACAATAAAAATGATACTCTAAGTATAGTGGAAAGAAATTAAGCAGCTCTTTCAACCTAGTTACCAAAAGGCCACTCTTACTCAGTGCTTCTCCATAAACTGCTAATGATCTGGGACTACTTCTTAGACAGAAAGACTTCAAGATGTCTCTCAATCTCTTAACTTTTTTTCTAGGAGTTGCTGGAATATTCCCACACAGAACCCAGCTCAGAAATGTGGACAATTTGTGGAATCCTAGCCAGGGGCATACTTAGGACCACTGCCAGGGATATTAACTCTTAGGTGGTATGTCTTTTATGTGGTAAATCTTTTGCTTGACTTGGGCATACAATGGTAATTAAAACAAGAATAGAGATACAGATTATAAAGCAGGAAATCATGACTTAATGAGCAAGTTTATAAATTTTTAGATTTCATTTAGTTCATACCCTATAGAAGATATAATAAGTAGTGTTTAAATTTCATGACTCTGTGCAAGGATCTTCTAATTGAACAATGTAGGGGATAATCAGTTGTATAATAAAAAATAATATCTATGGTTTCTTGAATGCCTTCCATGTCCCAGATATGGGCATTTAATATTCACACAAATATATAGCCCAACTCCATAAGTGAGTTCTTTTATTTCCATTTTTGCATGAGGAAATTAGGGTTAAGTAGTTAACTAAAGGTTGTCTGAGTAAGTGAATGAAAGAATAGACCCCTCTCCAGATTTGACTGAACTAAATTCTAAGGCTTCTGCAGAAAAAATAATTGAGAACCATTTCAGCTCTGCATTCAAAGCTACTGCTCACTGAACAGAGTATTCAGTTTTAATCGACTCTGCTTTCTATTTTAATGATAGACTATACCAGAAACATTTCAGAAAGAATCTATCACATCTTTTAGATCAACATCTTAATCTTCTTTGGCAATTATATCTCAAAAACTGTCTCAGTAAGAAATGTAAAACATGAATAAATTTTAAAAAGTAGATATATACTAGAAAGGAAGTTTGGAGTCACTTCACATTCATTAAGAAGACTACTATTAAAAAAAGAAAAAAACCAGAAAATAATGTGTCAGCGAAGCTGTAGAGAAATTGGAATGTTTGTGGGAATGTAAAATGGTATATTTGCTATGAAAAATGGAATGGCAGTTTCTCAAAAATTAAACATATGATTTATCATCAGTTCATTTCAGTCTCTTAGTCATGTCTGACTCTTTGCAACCCTATGAGCTGCAGCATGCCAGGCCTCCCTGTCCATCAACAACTGCCAGAGTCTACCCAAACCCATGTCCACTGAGTCGGTGATGCCATCCAACCATCTCATCCTCTATCGTCCCCTTCTCCTCCTGCCCTCAACCTTTCCCAGCATCAGGGTCTTTTCCAATGAGTCAGCTCTTCTATATATCCAAAAGAAGTGAAAGTGAGATCTCATAGAGATAATTATACACCCATGTTTATAATAGTATTAAGCACAACAGCCAAGAGATGGAAGCAACTCAAGTATAGATTAATAGATAAACAAGACCTGGCATATGTAATATAATGAATTATTATCAGCTTTGTAAAGGAAGGAAGTTTTCACATATGCCACAACATGGATGATTCTTGAGGCCATTATGTGAAGTGAAATAAATCATTAACCAAAAGACAGACACTACAGAATTTCACTTATGTGAGATACTTAGGGTAGTTAAAAACATAGAGACAGAAAGTAGAATGGTAGTTGCCAGGAACTAGGGCGCAGAGGGGAGGGAACTTGTTTAATGGGCATAGAGTTTTAGTTCTGCATAATGCAAAGGATTCTGGAGATGACAGGTACAATATTGTGAACATATCTAACACTGCTGAGCTGCCATCTGAAAAATGGTTAAAGTGCTGAATTTTGTTAGGTATGTACTTCACTACAATAACCATTAAAAAGAAGAAATTATGGAGGAAATTATGGAAGAAATTATGGAGGAATTATGACAAAGAAGACCTGGGCCCAGGCAAGGACCTTAATCGCTAAGTTGTTCAACAAAGACATGCCTGAGATGTGAACAATGCATTGGAGCCAGTCCTGCCCAAAGCCGTGGAGAGAGCTCTGCAGGCAGAGGGATTTGCACATATAAATCCCTGGGCTGAAGAAGAGCTGTGTTGAATGAAAAGGAAGTCAATATGACGGCAACACTGTAGCAGATGATATACTTGGGGCTGATCATAGAAGAACCAGTGGACATGGAAAGATTTTGGACTGCTTTATTATTGTTATGCTTTAGCTTCATTTGAAAGGAGATCACAAACTTTATGTATTTATTTGGCTGTACTGGGTCTTAGTTGTGGCACGCAGAATCCTCAATGTTCTTCACTGCAGCATGTGGAATCTTTAGTTGTGCCATGCGAACTCTAAGTTGTGGCATGTGGATTCCCTGACCAGAGATGGAACCCGGGCCCCCTGCATTGGGAGCTCAAAGTCTTAACCACTGGAGCACCAGGGAAGTCCCTATCACAAACTTTAGAGTACTCATTTCGTTTCAAAAATATTAATTGGCATACCTATTAGTGTCATTAGCATCACCAACTCAATAGATATGAGTTTGAGGAAACTCCCAGATATATTGAAGGACAGGGAAGCTTGGCACATAGCGGTCCATGAGGTCACAAAGAGTTGTACATGGCTTAGCAACTGAACAACAACAACAAAATTAATGTCATGAGACAAGGATCTCTTATTGCACAATTAAAAAAAAAATCAGAAGTAGTGTATTAATTTGGTGAGATTTCATCTTTATTTATCAGCTGTATTATTTCTGGAACGACTGCAACCTGAGAGAATTTCCCTTTGTACCTGTCTACCTCGGTAAATACTAGTGAACCCTTACATAAAACAGTGCATACATTTTATACTTGAAACTGCTTCCAAGTGTCTCTGGGAGTTTTCTGCGGCTAGATCAGTTCATCAGTCCCCACCACGGGGATTTGAGAAACTCCAGGGGCCCTAGTTTAAGCAATTATTTTTGCTAACTTTGCTGAAAATTGTCTAGCACTGCGATTAGCAGTGTCAATTCATGACAAATAGTTTAATACTGTAGTCACATCCTAGAAGTGTTAACATACAGAATTTAAAAGTTTATCAAAATGGTATCTGTCATCATTTAAATACATTTTCTTAAGGGAAGCAGAAGTTGCTAAAATTAAAACACGTTCTATTGTTAAATACCCCTTATACATTAATTTTCTTTGATGGAAAAAGCCGTTAGTTAAAGTGTTCATAATCCTAAAAATATGTTTATCTACTTTAATAGAATGATGCATTTATACTATATTCTACATCATATATATCTTTTCTCTTTCAAATGAGTCCTACTTTGAATTATTATTCTCTATTCTTCAGAGTTCAGAATGGCAAAGCAGCACCAAAAGATCTCATCGGACCTTTCTCACCCAGTTCTCATCTGATTTTGTCTCAGATTATCAATAGTGTGGAAAATTCTGGGAAAATTAAGCCAGTTTCACTGATGATGTTCATTCCTCCACATTTCAGTAGAGAGACCTGAACCTGTGAGACTGGGAGTCCTGAACCTGGGAGGCTGGACCTATGACTTTGTAGAAAAGCAGAAATAGATGCATAAGGGGATGAGATGTACACTGGAACTTCAAGTTGATGAAGTGTAACTGTATCTAGACCAAACACTGAGACAGGGCTATATGAGTCATTTGTGGAGCTAAATAAGAAGAGTACCTTTTTGCTCTGCCTTGTTTACACTAAATGTGTAATACTGGAACAGAAGGAATAGGTAGGCTTAAAGAGCAGCAGAACAAGTGTGCAGCTAATGTGAGTAAATTCCATATCAAGCTGGTAGAACCTGAGGGTTATACATCCTCCTTCACGGCAGTTTTATTCATGTCTTTATTCATTCATATTTATTATTTTATTATTCATATGCAATTTAACAATAAGTATTTCAAGAGAGATAATGAGGATGAAAATATTTAATATTTTAAAATACTTTGAGGTCACAGAATAAGTGGTTAAGTCCAATAATTGTTATCAGTAATTCTTTTAGAATTATAAACTTTTATTTTGCACTTTTTCATTTGGAGTGCCAATATTATAGTTTTATTATTGAAACTACTTCTGGTAATAATTCATATAATCAATAACAGGTAAAGGGTTGTAAAGCCCATAATCCTGTTCTCAATGAGATTTTTAATAGTTTGGAAGATCCAATTGAAATATGAAACAGTAGAACAGGGAAGTACTCTTTGGCTGGCTGTGCAGAGGGAAAGTAGCTGAGAAAAGGGGTTTAGTGGCTGGAGTCCTTGGAGGGGTTCTGGCACTTAGAAACTGAGCTGGGCCTTGGGGTCTGTGTGATCAGATATAAGTGCTGAGGATTTGGTCCTCTGAAGTGTTGGAAAGAAAGTGAAAGCTCTGTGAACTTTTAGTATTTATAACTTGTCTGTGAATGTTGCATTCTTTCCTACAATATAACTGTGTTCATGCTAAAATAAAATACTGTTTGTATTCTATTCAGATTATTTCACTTTGTTTTCCTAGTCTGATACTCCAGGAAGTTATGGCCCATCTCACTCATAGTATTCTCTTACTCCATCCCAGCTCCACACACCCTCAGGAGTCTGACACTCCAGTTGGAGAAGCATGGCTATATAGAATCACAGTGCATTTAAACAGAAGAGCCTTTACTGGGCCATTAGCATGTTATCAGACTGAGTAAATAGGAGTATCTTGAGTCATTAAAAGACTCTCTTACCATATGGTATGTGTACACATTCTTTTGTACAAGTTTGACGGGCTTTCTAAGCAGCCTAGGTTTCCTCTTTATACAGTAAAACTGGGACCCAGATGGTTTCATTTGCTGATAAGAGTACCTTTCAATACTATGCTGTATGATTGGGTACAAAATCAACATCCTCCCAAGTTTGGCTTGTTAAAGTACAAGCCTTTGTTTTGTGTTTCCGCCTGAAGCCTTTTTGACCTTTGTCAAAAATATTTCTGTTATTCTGAGCACATTGGTGTGCTCTAAAAAAAGACCACCCAAGCACATCCTTTTCAGTAGGCCAATTCCACTTAAGATGAGCAGCACAGAAGCCTGATGAGAACTATAGAGTTATTTGAATGTTTGAAAAATGATACATCTCTTTCATCAGCTCACAGAGGCAGGTCTCTCTGACTTTGTGTCATCATGTTAACCTGTATGACACAGTGGTTGTGCGTGCATGCATGCTCAGTCACTTCAGTTGTGTCTGACTCTATGTGACCTTATGGACCATAGCCAGCCAGGCTTCTCTGTCCATGGGATTCTCCAGGCAAGACTAGGGAATGGGTTGCCATGCCCTTCTCCAGGGGATCTTCCCGACCCAGGGATCGAACCTACATCTCTTATGTCTCCTGCATTTGTGGTGGGCAGGGTTTTTACGACTAGCCCCGCCATCTGCTCTCATCTCCAGTTTGGAAACTCGGCCCATGCTATTCCGAGGAAGCAGTAAGCCTCGGTGATGCTGTATCTGCTCCCTTATATTGTTTCTGTTTATTTCAAACACCAAATTGCAAGCTGTCCAAGGAGCAATGAGGGTGGAAGGGATAAGGAACATAAAGGGATTTTAAAGGTGCCACTGAGTCCTGCTTGATGATCATGACAACTTATTCTCAAGCATCTAAATTGTTTAGTCCTCCAAAGTTATAAAATATACTAAAACTGATTTGCCGATAATAGCCAAGGTATTAATAACAATGTATATAACATACAGTTGTCTTCCTGCCCACAATAGTGCTTCCCCTGTGCCCACCAATATTTCCTTTTCTCCATGATCTATTTCTCTCTTTGAGGGATCCTTAACCCTCAAAACAGCCCCTCGAACTTTTTACCTGTGACCAAGAGCAGGTTGTTTTTTTGGCAGGAATATTCATTCAGCTATTTCTTTAGGCAATATTTATTAAGTATCTGCTGTATGCTTATATTATCCTTAGTGTTGGGGATATAACTGTGAATAAGATAGAATCCACCAAACGTGATGCTCAGAGAAGATTAAAGGCATAGCCAAAGACATATTATAATACCCTAGTTCAGTTCTAGCTCAAAAGATATATATATCTTTTGTGTCCTCATTTTGTCTTCCCTTAATGGACTGCAGCTCAGATAGAAAAGGGCATGAGTTGGAAGAAAGGAGAGCCAAGGAGCAGGCTGATTTATCCTGCATCTTTTTTCCTTATGTTGCCATGACCTTGATTCAAAGATTGTAAGGGATGGGGAATAAATTGTAGAGGGAAGAACCAGTAGAGATTTGATGCAGGCAGACCTGTCCCAGGGAGTAGGAAACAAAGACGGTGAGTAGGAAGCCAAGCCCAATCCAGGGGACTTTATAAGCCACTGGTCTGACACATTTCACCTGACACTTTAGATCCATAATGTGTTTACCTTTTTCTTCTCTACATTTTCTTTTTGAAATGAAAGGAGATGACTATTGAACTTGCTTTCTAGAACAATTGTGTTACTAGTTGTAAACGGTGGCATTCAAACCACAAGCATAAATGATATTAAGCAGGTATGAGGGAAACACACGGGGTGAGATGAGTTTGATGTGGATAGAGGGAAGTGTAGGTATGGGGAAGTAATGAATCTAGAAAATTTGATATTGCTTAGATAAGAAACTTTGTAATATACCATTCAGTGCTCTATTTTGAATGCAATGGGGATCCTTTAAATAAATACAAAATGTTTGAATGATAGAATCATAGTTTAGATAGATCAATCTGTTTGCATTGAGGGGGGCTGGATGAAAGGATAGAAAGGCCAGTTAGGAGGCTCTTGAAGTGGCCCAAACAAGAAGGAAGTTTCTAAATTAAGACAGTGGCAGGAGAAATAGATAATAGGGAAAATATATAAGAGATATTACAGATCTATAATCTATGAGACTTACTGACCAATTGGCTACAAAGGAAAGGGGGAAGTCCTAGGATTATGTCGAAGTATCTGATATTGGTAATGAGGAACATTAATATTTTAATAGCAAATAAAGAAACAAGTTTGACTGGATGATATAACTGGTTCAGTTGAAGACAGAGTAAATTTGTGAGGCATGCAAGACATTCGTTTGAAGATATACAGTTTAAAAAAAAAAGATATTTAGGTCTGGTTTTCAGTAGAAGTCTAGGTTGGAGGGGTAGTTTTTTTAGAAATTGGTGATTAAAGAATTTGGTTGATATCACTAAGGGTGACTGTACAGAGTGAGAAAAGAAGAGAATCAAAACTAGAGACCCAGGAAATAGTGCCTTTAAGTTATGTTAAGATGATAAGATGAATAGGATCTGAAGGCCTTAGGTATAACATGGTGACTACAGTTAATAATTTTCTATTGTATAATTAAAGTTTGCTAAAAGAATAGAACCTCAATGTTCTCACCAAAAATAAATAAATAGGTGAGGTGATGCATGTGTTAATTAACTTGATGAGGGGAATCCTTTTGCAGTGTGTACCTATATCAAATCATCACGTTGTAAACTCCAAATATCTTACAGTTTTATTTTTAAATTATACCTCCATAAAGCTGAAAAAATAAATAAAAATAGTCAGTAGAAGAAAAAAACAGACTCAAGCAAAGTATATGGGCTGATATGAGAACTTAATCACAGTGTTTGAGGTTTAGAATTTGAGAGCTCCAACAAGTTCTGGGCACAATGAATTAAAAACAAACCTTAGATGTATAGCCAATATTTTATAATAATTATTAATATTGTTTAGTTGCTCAGTCATGCCCAACTCTTTGTGACCCCGTGGACTGTAGCCCTCCAGGCTCCTTTGTCCATGGAATTCACCAGGCAAGAATACTGGAGTGGGTTGCCATTTCCTCCTCCAGGGGATCTTCCTCACCCAGAGACTGAACCTGAGTCTCCTGCAAAGGCAGGCAGACTCTACTGCTGAGCCACCTGTGAAGCCCTATATTATTCGTAAATGGAATATAATGTTGAAAAATTATGAATCACTGTGTTATATACCTGAAACTTATCTAACACTATATATCAGCTATGCCTCGATAAGGAAATTTTTTTTTTTTTAAGTTGAAAACAACCCTTCAAACAGTATGGTGTAGTAGCTTAGGACCTGGTTTTAAAATAATTGGGGTAGTCTATGTGTCAGCTGGGCACCAGTCAGGAAAACAGAGTCCATGTCAGATAGTTCTATAGAGGAAACTTAAGAAAGTGAATTAATATAGTTAAAACGGGAGATTTTCAGTAATAGGAAGCAGCTGCCAACTTTCGAGATGGAGGAACCAAGGGAGAAGACAGTATTACCAGAACTCAGGAGCCAAGGTTGTCCAGTGGCAGCTCCCCTCAGAGAGAGGGTCTTGTGGGAACTAGATCCCCCAAGGAAATGCAGCTATTGTTAGAGATACTTCCTGAAGCAAAGAGAAGGTTTCTCTCTCCTCGCATCTTACTTTATTCCTCCAGTTCCTCTCACTGGACAAATCTGGTTTATTAATAAATTAACCAGCAATGGAGCCTGAAGAAATATTATATGTGAGATTAACCTCCTGTGGTATAGAGCAGGGAGGGGGTCTGAGAACAGACAATTGACACATATATCTCTGAGTAGATTTTTGTTTTAATTGTGATTATAAAAGTAGAGAGCCAATAAGATTCGATGTTTGATTTTTTAAAAATTATTAATCAGGTGCTTTTGTTTCCACTTTACCTTATCAAACTAAAATTCGATTACAAGTGGATTCCTAATCATCTTTTAAAATTATCCCACAACATAAGGACTTTTATATCATGACATTTCTATAAGGCTGTACCTTTTTCCTAGGTTAGTAGGGACTAACCAGGAAAAAAAAAAAAAGCAAAACTGATATTTGATTGCCTAAATGGCTATTAGGTCAGGACCACCGGGCACATGAAATTTGTACAATGGATCAGTGTTCTCACTGAGTCTTCTCCCTGGATTCAACTGCCTCGGTGGGGATGCACACTTCGTAAAAATGAACTAATAAAAAATCTTTCCGACAATTAGGCTTCCCTTGCTGGGCTTAAAATAAGGGAGTGCGCGGCTCTGTATTAAAAGGTGTGCTCTTGATATACTCTTTTTTTGAGGTTCTCAATCAAAGGGCTCTGCTTTTTAGTAAGACCTTTAAACAGCATCAGCCTTTCCCTCAAAAGAGAAAGGCTAAAAAGAGTGCCAGACTCAATTGAACTTAACAGAAAATCCATTGGTGACCAATGAAGCAGAAAGGATGTGCTCAAATCGCTGGGCTGAACGCTCTGTTGTATAGATCAGACAAGCCCATTTAGTGTCTACTGGTTCACACAGAGTCAGACACTTGTTCACCAGCTTTACCTCCCAGATATTTTAATGGTAGTGTTTACCAGGTTTAGTGGGAAACCAATGAACAAAAAAATGTGTAGGTAGATTAACTGGGTCAAGCTAGTTTCTTGCTTGGGTTTTAATTCCCTGTGTAGTGAATACAGTGCCAAAGCTTTGCTATAGTATTATCATAGGGAGTCGTGTTTATTTGGTTCAGTCTAAATATTTAGTCTAAGATGATGTTCGGGGGGTGGCCAGGTGGCACTGGTGGTAAAAGAACCTGCCTGCCAGTGCAGGAGATGTAAGAGACACAGGTTCGATCCCTGGGTCAGGAAGATGCCCTGGGGAAGGACATGGCAACCCACTCCAGTATTCTTGCCTGGAGAATCCCGTGGATGGAGGAGCCTGGCAGGGTACAGTCCATGGGGTCACAACAATTGGACACGACTGAAGTGATTTAGCATGCATGCAAGAAATACCCATTCTGTAAATACATTACTTTTCAAAGCAGTTTATTAGACAATATTTATTACCATGAAATAGTGTGAATTAACTGATATGACGATTTTAAAACAAACAGAAAACCCCCGTGTATGCTGTCTTAGCCTGGGTTCCTCAGAAAAAGACTCTGAGAGGGAGATGTTCAGACATTTTATGGAGGAGGCTCTCGAAATATCTATAAGAGATGAGGCAACCAAGATTAGTCAGAGGCTGGTATGATCTGCGAGCTAATCCCTTCAAAGTTTTCCCTTTGAGGCAAGGGGGCTGAGCCCCTGTACCACCGGCCCCACTCCCTCACATCCAGACATTGGGTATTGTCTGGCTGTTAGTAAAGAATCTGCCTGCAATGTAGGAGACCTGAATTTGATCCCTGAGTCAGGAAGATCCCCTGGAGAAGGAAATGGGTGCCTACTCCAGTATCTTGCCTGGAGAATCCCATGGATAGAGGAGCCTGGTGGGCTTCAGCCCATGGGGTTGCAAGAGTCAGACATAACTTAGCAACTAAACCATCATCACCACAGTGCTGGAGAGGACATTACCCGGTTAAGGCAGTTCCTTCAGCCAGGGAAAATTCTGTTTTCCAGAAGTGACTCAACTGTGAGCCTTCTGCAGCCAGCTTGTCTCACAGCTGGGCAAATGACTACCTGGATCCACAGCATCCCCTAAATCTGGTTATTACCTTGTTCCAAATGTCCACTTGCCATGTTGTTGTTGTTCAGTTGCTTAGTCGTGTCCAACTCTTTGTAGCCCTATGGACTGCAGCATGCCAGGCTTCCATGTCCTTCACTGTCTACCTGAGTCTGCTCAAACTCATATCCATTGAGTCAATGATGCCTTCCAAACCTCTAATCTTCTGTCATCCTCTTCTCCTCCTGCCCTCAGTCTTTCCCAGCATCAGGGTGTTCTCCAGTGAGTCGGCTCTTTGCATTAGGTGTCCAGAGAGTGTTGGAGTTTCAGCTTCAGCATCAGTCCTTCCAGTGAATATTCAGGGTTGATTTTCTTTAGGATTGACTGGTTGAATCTCCTTGCTATCTAAGGGACTCTAAGAGTCTTCTCCAGCAGCACAGTCTGAAAGCATCAATTCTTTGGTGCTCAGCCTTCTCCATGTCGAACTTTCACATCCATATTAGACTACTGAAAAAATACCCACCTCTGAAATTCCATTGTGAGTTACCAGCATTGGGAGGCTATACTGATAGTTACCACATAATGATGTCCTTCTGTACAGTTGTTTCTGCGTTCCATTTTCCTCATTTTATCCAATGATAAATGCAAATCTGACGCTATCATTCCTCTAAAGAACCCCTCAATGGCCCCTGTTGCACTCTCAGGAAACACCCAACTCCCTAGCAAAGCTTGCAGTGGCTTGCCCTGACTAATAACCACCATGCCCTTCTCACCTCAGGGCCTTTGCACATGTTGTACCTTCTGCCTTAAAGGCTCCATGGCTCCATCTGCTTAGATGGCTTTCCGCTGTTCCTCAACATACTCATGCCCCATTGGCTCCTGCTTCAATACCCGTCCAAGCCCAAACGGCTTGCCATGAATCCTTCTTGATTCTCCAGAGTGGGTGGAATTCTTGTCACCTACCCTCCATACTTTCCACTGCGCTTCTTCCTGTCCTGTCCTTTTCTCAGTCACTGTGTGCTCTGTTACTGTGTGTGACAGACAGACACAGAGAGAAGCAGGGACAGGGGAAGACCCAGGCTGGTTATCTGTATAGTGTCTGTTTCTGCCAGTAGACTGTAAGTTCCAGAGGAACAGGGAAACTGACTGCTTTGCTCAGCACCACATCTGACCCCAAGCATACTGCCTGGCACACAGTACCTGATCATCCAGAGTTTGTGGGGTAAATAAGAATGAATAATCAACCCCAAATTAAAATCCAGACATGACTCTGGTCAACCTGAAAAGTACAGGGTGATATTCAAGTGCCAGAGAATGAAACATCAGCTTTTATTTCCTGATTATAGGTCCAAAAGAGTTATTTCATTTTTCTACATTTCACTGTATTTCTGGTCTTAACTTAATTCTTTTTAGAATATATACATATGTGTACACATATACATATATATGCATGTATCTGCATGTATTCTATATGTACAGAAGAGGGAATACATTTTCTGTGAAGAATAGATCATGCACTCATTTGGTCTGGTCTTCTTTTATAGGTATCTTGACCTTTTAGCTTTTTAACACATCATATTGATAAAGAATCTGCCTGCAGCGTAGAAGATGCAGAAGATTTTCATTCAGTCCCTGGGTCGGGACGATCCCCTGGAGGAGGAAATGGCAACCCACTCCAGGATCCTTGCCTGAAAAATCCCATGAACAGAGAAGCCTGGCAGGCTACAGTACTTGGGATCTCAAAAGAGTCAGACCTGACTTAGCAAGTAAACAGCAAAGAATTTCAAATAACTTGTATATATAAAGTGTAGGCAATAGTCAAAATATCTAAGTAAATCATCAATAAAGTAAAATATTTATAATAGCCATAAAATCAGTTTTAGAAATGTGAATACTTATAAATTCCAGCCTTGATATTAAATAATGCTGAGAATGAGTCAGTGATACAGGATTTTACAGAATTTATATTCAACGAGGTAAAGCTTCCATTATTTATATTTGCATTTCAGAAACCAGGGAAAGGAAACATCTCTGACATCCTTTAAATAAGTGATTTTTATGTTCTACTCCTTTAATTTTTACATTTAAAAATAACATGAAGTACATCTAGTTGAAATAACTCACCTTTTTATGCAAAACATTTTTGTTTTGTTACCTTCTAAATACACGTGATTCCAGAAAGTTCTTGCATCGTTTCTTAATCCCAAATAATTCTACATGCAGTTTATATTGTGTGACCTGTTTAGTTTGTTTGATAAAAAGCAGGTTTAATAAAGTTTCAGTGCCTTAAAGGATTTACCCATTAGTAAAAATTTTCTTTCCTGCTCCAGTGGCAATGTCATTTTCTAGAACTCAAGTAGTACATGTCTCTCAAGACAAAAGGAGGCCGTGTGAGAGGCCCCATCTTTTAAGTCAGATTCAGAGAGACAGAAAGCCAGTAAACTGGATAACGGTGTTAATACATCTGAGACTTGTGAACTGGAAATAGTGTCTGATTAAAGAACTTACAAGAAGTAAGGTGTCCTTCATACAGCAGCAGCATATCCTCAGATTCTGAAAGCTATATCAGAAAAGAAACTTTGTTAATATTCTTTCTAGAGATGTAACTGTCTTCGATTTTTCCAAAACACTAAGTGGGTGATTATTGGTTAAGCTTTGCAGTTATGATGATCTGATTGTCATTTAAATCATTAACTGCAGCAGAAAACTCTGAAATCTCAGATTCTTTGACTTTCCTTTCAGTAAATATCTAAGTGTGGCTTAACTGAAACTTGCACTGCTTGCATTTGATGTGTAACTCCACACACACAAAAAAATTATTTTGGTTGACATAGTTCCTTTTATAAAATTTGTTTGCTTGGAAAATGTCCAGAGATTTTCATTTGACTGGGAGACATCTGGGCCCCATCTTCATTCTCTGCTCAACTTGGTTTCTCATTAATAAAAGAGGATTGTACTCACTGCTCTGTAGTGATAGCTATGCCTACAGGTTGTTCCCTCTTCTCTCTTATACTACTTCTCAGATAGTTTAGTTTTATTCTTATGTCTTAGGCCTCTAAGAGGAAGAAGAATTTTCTTTTCTAGGGGGCATACTCTAGGTAGGTAGTCAAGAAAAATGATTTATATTATACATACATTATGGAAGTAAGAATTACTACCATTAAGAGATTCTTAATAGTATTTAATATAGTATTTAAGAGATTCTTAAATACTATATTCAGTTGCATTTGAATGATCTGAGTCTCCATGCAAAAATTTCCTATTGGATTTGCTTTCTTCTCAGTGAATGGCATAAGTGGGAGTTCTTTGATCTTGACCCCTGGATTTCAGAACAATTCTTGGTACAACTTTGAATCATTGTCTGAATCATTCGACATAAAAAAATCACATCCCTATGTTTTATTTATTTCCAAGTCTAAATTTAGGAAATAGTTGTGAATGTCATGTTTTTGCTAAGAAAATTTTAATTTTACTGATACATAAGGGTAATATTCCTTACCTGGAACCAGCAGCTATTGAAAATATACTTGATAAAATATTTACATTCCTATTTTTTAAAATAACTTTTTGTTTTACTAAAACAATAAGAGTTCACAGTGGAATTAGAAAGTTCAGGATAAATCAAAGGCAGAAAATGTAAAGCACACAAATCCCATTTGTTAGTAACACTTAACATCTTAGTAAATTCCATAGGCTACTTTAAAAGTTTCAAGCTTTCTTCATTCATGGCACCCTCAGTATTTCAGTCATTTCTTTCTGGTACTTTATACCAATATAAATTATGTTTTTTATGTAGTTAGGTCCAAACCAGCTAATAGTAGTAGTTCACACAGTGTCCAAGAGGTGTTGCTGTGTTTCTCTTGAAATTTTAAAAATATCCTGGGGGGCTCTTGTGAGCTCATTGCACACATTCCTAATTCTTGAGATTATATTGAAAAGTTGGCTAATGAAAACAGAAGTTGTAAATAACATCTACAGAGAATGTGATCAGTCTTTTTATATATGGAGTTAAGGACAGCCATAAAATAGTGAGGCTTAGTCAATGTCACAATTTAAATTTTCTGTACATTTCTTGGTGTCACCTGTCTGTCCTTCATGCCAGCACTCTCTTCCCGGTTGGAATCTGTCCCTTAAAAAGGATAAGTTTTCCATACCTTTTCCTAAATTTGATTAAATATTTTAATTCCTACAAGTACATATTCCTTAGAGCATAGGGTTAAAAAGGTAGGCCTTGGAGCTTTGGGCCTAGATTTGAATCTAGTATTTTGCTTACCCTCTGACCTCAAACAGGTAACTTAACTTCTCCCATTCTCAGTTTTCTCAGCTATAAAATAGGGATAGTAATAGTTCTCGAGAGGATTAAGTAAATTAATATATACGATGCACTTGTAACAGTGCCTGTGCATGTGTGTGTGCTAACTCGCCTCAGTTGTGCCTGGCTCTTTGCGACCCTAGCCTGCCAGACTCCTCTGTCCATGAGGATTCTCCAGGAAGGATTATTGAAGTGGGTTGTCATGCCCTCTTCCAGGGCAACTTCCTGACTCAGGGATTGAATCCACGTCTCTTTTGTCTCCTGCATTGGCAGGTGGGTTCTTTACCACTAGTGCCAACTGAGAAGCCCCATAACAGCGCCTTCAGTTCAGTTCAGTCGCTTTGCGACCCCATGAATCGCAGCACGCCAGGCCTCCCTGTCCATCACCAACTCCCGGAGTTCACTCAGACTCACTTCCATTGAGTCAGTGATGCCATCCAGCCCCTAATCCCTCTCAACTTCAGAGTCTTTTCCAGTGAGTCAACTCTTTGCATGAGGTGGCCAAAGTACTGGAGTTTCAGCTTTAGCATCATTCCTTCCAAAGAAATCCCACAGCTGATCTCCTTCAGAATGGACTGATTGGATCTCCTTGCAGTCCAAGGGACTCTCAAGAGTCTTCTCCAACACCACAGTTCAAAAGCATCAATTCTTTGGTGCTCAGCCTTCTTCACAGTCCACCTCTCACATCCATATATGACCACAGGAAAAACCATAGCCTTGACTAGACGGACCTTCGTCGGCAAAGTAATGTCTCTGCTTTTGAATATGTTATCTAGGTTGGTCATAACTTTTCTTCCAAGCAGGAAGCGTCTTTTAATTTCATGGCTGCAGTCATCATCTGCAGTGATTTTGGAGCCCCCCAAAATAAAGTCTGACACTGTTTCCACTGTTTCCCCATCCATTTCCCATGAAGTGATGGGACTGGATGCCATGATCTTAGTTTTCTGAATGTTGAGCTTTAAGCCAACTTTTTCTCTCTCCACTTTCACTTTCATCAAGAGGCTTTTTAGTTCCCCTTCACTTTCTGCCGTAAGGGTGGTGGTGTCTTCTGCATATATGAGATTATTGATATTTCTCCTGGCAATCTTGATTCCATCTTGTGATCCTTCCAGCCCAGTGTTTCTCATGATGTACAGCACCTAGCACATGATAAATGCTCAATAAAGGCTTTTACTACTGGTAATAAAATGAAAATAAAGACAGTGACCTCTCTATCGAGATTGTTGAAATCAAGTAGTGCATGGAGAATGATTTGGGAAGGAAGAACCTCACCACCTCTCCCTTCTGCCACTTTCCCATCTCTGTAATAGCTACAAGGTGGCTGCATATTGTAAAGATTTACATCTCTTAGTCTTGAAGAATTTTGAGATGGTAGGAAAAGGAGTTTCTCTTTTATGATGCTAAGGAATTCATTGCTGTGGTTTGCAGCATCAGGATGGTGAAATGGAGACAAAAGAGCTAAGATCTAAGGATTTTTTTCATAATAGTTATGTTTATCTTTTTATTTTTTATTTATTTTTACTTTATTTTACTTTACAATACTGTATTGGTTTTGCCATACACTGACATGAATCCACCACGGGTGTACATGAGTTCCCAAACATGAACACCCCTCCCACCTCCCACCCCATATCATCTCTTTGGATCATCCCCGTGCACCAGCCCCAAGCATCCTGTATCCTACATTGAACATAGACTGGCGATTCATTTCTTACCTGATAGTATACATGTTTCAATGCCATTCTTCCAAATCATCCCACCCTCTCCCTCTCCCTCAGAGTTGAAAAGTCCACTCTAAACATCTGTGTCTCTTTTGCTGTCTCGCATACAGGGTCATCATTACCATCTTTCTAAATTCCATATATATGTGTTAGTATACTGTATTGGTGTTTTTCTTCCTGGCTTACTTCACTCTGTATAATCGACTCCAGTTTCATCCATCTTATTAGAACTGACTCAAATGTATTCTTTTGAATGGCTGAGTAATACTCCATTGTGAATATGTACCACAGCTTTCTTATCCATTCATCTGCTGATGGACATCTAGGTTGCTTCCATGTCCTGGCTATTATAAACAGTGCTGCGATGAACATTGGGGTACCTGTGTCTCTTTCAATTCTGGTTTCCTCGGTGTGTATGCCCAGCAGTGGGATTTTATTTGCAATATTTTCTCCACACTGTTCTCTACAGTGGCTGTAATAGTTTGCATTCCCACCAACAGTGTAAGAAGGTTCCCTTTTCTCCACACCCTCTCCAGCATTTATTGCTTGCAGACTTTTGGATCGCAGCCATTCTGACTGGTGTGAAGTGGTACCTCATTGTGGTCTTGATTTGCATTTCTCTAATAATGAGTGATGTTGAGCATCGTTTCATGTGTTTGTTAGCCATCCGTATGTCTTCTTTGGAGAAATGTTTATTTCGTTCTTTGGCCCATTTTTTGATTGGGTCGTTTATTTTTCTGGAATTGAGCTGCATAAGTTGCCTGTATATTTTTGAATTAGTTGTTTGTCAGTTGCTTCATTTGCTATTATTTTCTCCCATTCAGAAGGCTGTCTTTTCACCTTGCTTGTATTTTCCTTTATTGTGCAGAAGCTTTTAATTTTAATTAGATCCCATTTGTTTATTTTTGCTTTTATTTCCAGAATTCTGGGAGGTGGATCATAGAGGATCCTGCTGTGATTTATGTCAGAGAGTGTTTTGCCTATGTTCTCCTCTAGGAGTATTATAGTTTCTGGTCTTATGTTTAGATCTTTAATCCATTTTGAGTTTATTTTTGTGTGTGGTGTTAGAAAGTGATCTAGTTTCATTCTTTTACAAGTGGTTGACTAGTTTTCCCAGCACCACTTGTTAAAGAGATTGTCTTTACTCCATTGTATATTCTTGCCTCCTTTGTCAAAGATAAGGTGTCCATATGTGTGTGGATTTATCTCTGGGCTTTCTATTTTATTCCATTGATCTATATGTCTGTCTTTGTGCCAGTACCATACTGTCTTGATGACTGTGGCTTTGTAGTAGAGCCTGAAGTCAGGCAAGTTGATTCCTCCAGTTCCATTCTTCTTTCTCAAGATTGCTTTGGCTATTCGAGGTTTTTTTGTATTTCCATTCATATCTTGAAATTATTTGTTCTAGTTCTGTGAAAAATACCGCTGGTAGCTTGATAGGGATTGCATTGAATCTGTAGATTGCTTTGGGTAGTATACTCATTTTCACTATATTGATTCTTCTGATCCATGAATATGGTATATTTCTCCATCTATTAGTGTCCTCTTTGATTTCTTTCATCAGTGTTTTATAGTTTTCAATATATAGGTCTTTAGTTTCTTTAGGTAGATATATTCCTAAGTATTTTATTCTTTTCATTGCAATGGTGAATGGAATTGTTTCCTTAATTTCTTTTTCTACTTTCTCATTATTAGTGTATAGGAATGCAAGGGATTTCTGTGTGTTGATTTTATATCCTGCAACTTTATTATATTCATTGATTAGCTCTAGTAATTTTCTGGTGGAGTCTTTAGGGTTTTCTATGTAGAGGATCATGTCATCTGCAAACAGTGTGAGTTTTACTTCTTCTTTTCCAATTTGGATTCCTTTTATTTCTTTTTCTGCTCTGATTGCTGTGGCCAAAACTTCCAGAACTATGTTGAATAGTAGTGGTGAAAGTGGGCACCCTTTTCTTGTTCCTGACTTTAGGGGAAATGCTTTCAATTTTTCACCATTGAGGATAATGTTTGCTGTGGGTTTGTCATATATAGCTTTTATTATGTTGAGGTATGTTCCTTCTATTCCTGCTTTCTGGAGATTTTTTTTATCATAAATGGATGTTGAATTTTGTTAAAGGCCTTCTCTGCATCTATGGAGATAATCATATGGCTTTTATTTTTCAATTTGTTAATGTGGTGAATTACATTGATTGATTTGTGGATATTGAAGAATCCTTGCCTCCCTGGGATAAAGCCCACTTGGTCATGGTGTATGATCTTTTTAATGTGTTGTTGGATTCTGATTGCTAGAATTTTGTTGAGGATTTTTGCATCTATGTTCATCAGTGATATTGGCCTGTAGTTTTCTTTTTTTGTAGCATCTTTGTCAGGTTTTGGTATTAGGGTGATGGTGGCCTCACAGAATGAGTTTGGAAGTTTACCTTCCTCTGCAGTTTTCTGGAAGAATTTGAGTAGGATAGGTGTTAGCTCTTCTTGAAATTTTTGGAAGAATTCAGCTGTGAAGCCGTCTGGACCTGGGCTTTTGTTTGCTGGAAGATTTCTGATTACAGTTTCCATTTCCGTGCTTGTGATGGGTCTGTTAAGATTTTCTATTTCTTTATCTTTTTAGAATAAAAAAAATTACTTTCACCTTTTAGACAGTTTGGAAAATAATGAATAATGTAAAAATCAAGAGCCAAAGAAAAACCACTGTAACTTTTTTTTATAGATATTTATTCCAGATCTCTTGATTGTTTTACATACTTGTGATCATAATTATATATATGATATTATATACTACATTTATCACAACTTATTTTGAACAAATTTCAGTGAAATGAAATATTCTTAGTTAATGAGACTCAGTGATTTGTCATCGTGTAGATATATTCTGCTGTATAGGGTGTATTCTTACTTGTATGACCATTCTCTTATGGGTAAGCATTTAAGTTGCTTAGTCTAAATTACATCTTTGTGCATAAAACTTCATTTATAACTTTGATTATCTACTAAAGACAGACCCTCAGAACTGGAACTACTAAATGACAATGGCAGAGCATTGTTCTTCAGAGTTTGGATTTCTTTCCATGGGCAGTGTAAACTAGTGCCTGGTTCAGCGTCCCTTTGCCAAGCCTGAGCATTTGCAAAGTGATAGGCATGGTGAGATGTCCTTTTATTTTAATTTGACACTTCTTTGACTTTTAGTGAAGCTTATATGTTTATTTCCATTTGTATTTCTTAGTCTGCGAGTTTTCCCTTTACATCCTTTGTCCACTTTTCTCTTGAGGTGTATTTTTGATGTGATTATAACTCCTCTTCATGTATTAAAATTTCCCTTATATTTGTTATAAACATATTCTCAGTCTTTAATCTGACTTTTTATTTTTAGTGTATTCTGTTTATTTTTGTTTATGCATTGAATTCTATATTTTTATTTCTTTTATTTCTTCTGTTGCTTTTGCATTCAGAAAATGTAAATGCATATACCCCTCACATATACTTCTAATCTTATTTTTAATTATTTATTTCATTTAATCCCTTTTTATTTATTATGAAATTAGTATAACATTCATCCCAAATGGCTGTATTCCCCATTCTGTTAGTTAAATCTGGAGAGGGAAATTGCAACCCACTCCAGTATTCTTGCCTGGAAAATCCCATGGACAGATGAGCCTGGTGGGCTACAGTCCATTGAGTCACAGAGTCAGACACAACTGAGCATAGTAGTCGAATAATATTTCTATTAAGTTATTGCACATAGAAGATGTGTTCCAGGGTTATAGTATTATATTAAATTGATTCCATTTTATTTTACTCTGTTGATCAGAGAATACCCTTCTTTTCTGTCCCATTTCTACTTCTCCATGATACCTGGTATCTCCTATTGGAGCTGTGATAGAGAAATTGGCTCATTTTCCAGATGCAGGCATGTGTATTTATATGTTCACTTATAGTAGCTTCATCAGTCATTGCTTCTCCATCTGCTCTCCATCTTCTAGAAACTTGGTGAGATCTTTTGACAAGAGATAGTCTTCCTCTCTTATTCTTCAGTTTTGGGGTTTGTAAGTTTTAAAACATGCCTATACTTGAACTTCCCTGATGGTCCAGGGGTTAAGACTCTGCGGTTCTGATGCAAGGAGTGTGGGTTTGATCTCTGGTCAGGAAACTAAGATCTCACGTACTATAAGGTACAGCCAAAAAAAAAAAAAGGTTTTACTAATTTCAGTGGAATTTTGATAGAGGAGATGAATCAGATGAAATGATTATGTTTAGATCTCTAGCATGTCTGGCAACTATAAACACACATATTTGAACATTTTTTATTTATTCATTCAAAATATATGCTTGCCGTGTCTCTCATGTGTCAAACTACTTCCAAAGATAGAACCTTGAACTGAATCTAGGCTTCATGAAGCTTTTGTTTAAGTGGTGCCTTGTAGATATATAATTAGGAAACTGGTTCTGTAGTGAAGCTGAGGCAAAATGTCATGGCCACATACTGTTGAGAAAAGAAAAGAACTCCAAGCTAGACTTCAACAGTATGTGAACCAAGAACTTCCAGACAGATTTAGAAAAGGCAGGGAAACCAGAGATCAATTTGCCAACATCTGTTGGATCATAGAAAAAGCAAGAGAATTCAGAAAAACATCTACTTCTGCTTCATTGACTATGCTAAAGCCATTCTTTAAGAGATGGGAATACCAGACCAACTTACCTGCCTCCTGTGAAACCCATATGCAGGTCAAGAAGCATCAGTTAGAACCAGACATGGAATAATGGACTGGTTCCAAATTGGGAAAGGCGTATGTCAAGGCTGTATATTGTCACCCTGCTTATTTAACTTATATGCAGAGTACATCATGTGAAATGCCAGGCTGGATGAAGCACAAGCCAGAACCAAAATTTCTGGGAGAAATATCAATAACCTCAGATATGCAGATGACACCACCTTTATGGCAGAAAGCAAAGAGGAACTAAAGATAAAGAGCCTCTTTATGAGGGTGAAAGAGGAAAGTGAAAAATCTTGCTTAAAACTGAACATTCAAAAAAGTAAGATCATGGTATCCAGTCATATCACTTCGTGGCAAGTAGATGGGGAAACAATAGAAACAGTGAGAGATTTTATTTTCGTGGGCTCCAAAATCACTGCAGATGGTGACTGCAGCCATGAAATCAAAAGACACTTGCTCCTTGGAAGAAAAGTTATGACAAACCTAAACAGTGTATTATAAGGCAGAGACGTTACTTTGCTAACAAAGGTCTGTCGTCAAAGCTGTGGTTTTTCCATTAGTCATGTATGGATGTGAGAGTTGGACCATAAAGAAGGCTGAGACCTAAGAAATCAATGCTTTTGAACTGTGGTGTTGGAGAAGATTCTTGAGAGGCCCTTGGACTGCAAGGAAATTAAACCAAGTCAGTTCGAATGGAGATCAATCTTGAATATTCATTGGAAGGACTGATGCTGAAGCTGAAGCTGCAATACTTTGGCCACCTGATGTGAAGTGCTGACTCATTAGAAAAAACCCTGATGCTGGGAAAGATTGAAGGCAGGAGGAGAAGGGGACACTAGAGGACGAGACAGTTGGATGGCATCACCGACTCAATGGATATGAGTTTGAGCAAGCTCTGGGAGATGATGAAGGACAGGGAAGCCTGGTGTGCTACAGTCCATCAGGTCACAAAGAGGTGGACACAACTGAGCTACTGAACAACAACAAAAGGAGACCAAGGCAGGACTGATCCTAGAGAAATGAAGGTCCTGATTATGTTTCACATACGCAGCTGAACAGTCTCAGCTGTCCATCTATTACCATTTTCGAAAAGCGCCTTCTTCCTGCCTGGATGGCCTAGGTCATATCCCCATTTAAGCATGGTCTACTCCTCTTTATTCTTTATATCAAACATTTCTCATAGGTGTGCCTCTTAATAGACACATAATGTTGAATTTGTTTCTTAAGCCAACCCGAATATTTTTTTCCTAAAGGGAAATTTAACTTTCCATTCATTGTCGTAATTGGTGTGTTAATCTTACTTGTCACAACTTCTTTTAGATCTGCATTTTCTACTTCTAATACCTTTCTTGCTTTCTTTTCTTTTTTGTTCTTTGTAATGCAGGGTGTGCTTATTTTATGTTTTCTTCAGTGATTTGGGAGTTATATATGTTATTTATAATTCTGTTACTGGTTATCTTTAGGGTTTAAAATATGTGTTTGAAAAAGCATTTTTTTTTCTTGTGTTAAAAGTTAAGAACACATTACCAATGTTTGAATTCTACTTTTGTAAAATGAGCAGTTTGATGTGCTTTCAACTCCCCCGACCTACTTCTAATCTTTTGTCAATGTAGAATCAGATACCACAGTCATTTTTATTTCGTAATCTGAGTCATGCTAAACAACTAGATTGAACTAGTAAGGGAGAGATATTTCTGTTTTAATGTAGTGAACTAATGTTTCTGCATTATTCATACACTAGTGACTTTCTTTAAAGTATAAATCTTATTAACATTTTAGTATATAACAAGTAAGAACATGACAATCTCTAGGTTTGTCTTTCTTTTAAAGAGATGAAAGAAACCTTAAGGACTTAAACCTACATTGTAGACTTTACCCTTTGGAAATTAAATTTAATATCAATAAATTCTTTTTGTATGATTTTAAACATGCTTTCTTGGGGCCTCCCAGGTGGCACTAGTGGTAAAGAACTTGCCTGCCAATGCAGAAGACGTGCAAGATGTGGGTTCAATCCCTGGGTCCAGAAGATCGCCCGAGGAGGGCATGGCAACCCACTCCTGTATTCTTGCCTGGAGAATCCCATGGACAGAGGAGCCTGGCAGGCTGCAGTCCATGGAGTCACAAAAAGTTGGACATGACTGAAGTGACTTTGCATGCACCACAGTACCACAGAGTCAACTAATAAGGCTTTTTAAAAACATCCTAAGAAAACCAACTTGAAATCTTGGCTTTACTTTTTGAATCAAGTGAGGGGGGGCTTTAAAGACAAATAATTTTTAAAGCAAAAGATAAAACATAGTTAAATAGTTTTTAGGGAAAATGTACTGATGATAATAAAGCTAGTTTGCATCTCCTGCACCTCTGAAATTTGATTTATTCATCGCTAGTATGGCTTTAAAAATAATTTGACTAAGCTTTTGCAATCAAGACAAGAGTGAAAGAGTTAAATAATTTTCCTTGCTACTCACTTTTTGTGTATATCTGAGTAGCAGCTCCACTGCAGGGAGATGTGTGGAGGTAGAGAAATATCAAACCAAGCTTTTGCTCTCTGTGGATAATAAAAATTACCCACTTTCTCACAGATGTCAAATCTGGCAGATTTCCATAGAAAATTTGGATTGAATGTCAACTACCCAAATTATTTTAGTGTCTGCTGAAGTGTGTGCTTGGCAGGGATTTCAGCAGGAAAATAGGAAGTGGGTTTGAAAACATTAATAATATCTGAATACAACTCCTTAAGCTGATTGTTCCATAGATGAACCAAAGCATATATTGTCCCTTCTAACCAGAGCCCTCCAAGAAGTCCAGGTGGACACATTGTTAATGTTTCAAATGTAGCCGTTAAGAGGAGGGCTTATTTAGGAAACAGGATTTGCTCTCTACAGGGTAGATCTTTGCCTTCTCCTTGAATAGCTGAGACTGGCTATTTAACAACTAAACATAGTACAAATGACACAAATACCATGTAGGCAACAAAGAGAACTTAGATTTTATTAGTTATAATTTCTGGACCAGTAGATGTTTTCAAAGTGTACTAAGGTTTGGTTAGAAGATCTGAGTTCTAGTAAAAACACTGACATTCAGAACTCTCCATCTCTCCAGCTCATAGTTTCTTCATCTGTAAATCAAAGGGGATGTAATTGCATCATCTTTTGTCTTTAAAAATACTGTTAGCATATTTTGATCTGTGTTGATAAGGAAAAATAGAGATAACTTAATACTAGATAAATCTGGTTGGTTTGTTTTCCATGAGAAGAAACAAAGCTCTGCTTGAAGAAGAAATTAAAACTGCAGTAAATCAAGTAACATAAAATGAGTTCTGAGAAGTTATGCAATATCAAGGGGTCAGCTTAATCATCACATGCATTCTAAATTTCTCTCTAAATCTGTCTATTGTTATTCATCAGAAGTTCTCATCTTTCTTCTTCCAAATGTTTTCATTGTGTAGTTTGTTCATTCAGTCAATAAATATTTATTGAGCACTTATTATATCCCAGACACTGTGCTAAATGTTAGGTAATGAAAAAAATAGGCACGACACTTTGCCTTCATGAAGTTTGCCTTCTAATGGGGAAAACAGATGACAACACAAGCAAGTGCAATTTGTACTATGTCAGTCAGATAGTGATAGATGGAGAAAAGGGAGACTTGGTGTGTCTTACATGTGTTTGAATATATGTGTGTGCACACACGTTTAAAATAGGGTAGGTAGAGAAAACTTTTCTGAGAAAGTGGAATTTGAGATGAGGACCGAAGAAGATGAGGTAGGGAGATATCTGAGGGAGGTGTATTTCAGGTAAAGACAGAGCAAATGCAAAACCCTTAGGCAGGAACATGCTGGGCTTTGCAACAGCAGTGCTTCATTCCCTCAGTCAACAATGTTTTGTTGTTGTTGTTTAGTTGCTGAGTCATTTCTGACTCCTTTGTGACCCTATCGACTGTAGCCTGCCAGGCTTCTCTGTCCATGGGATTTCCCAGGGAAGAATACTAGAGTGGGTTGCCATTTTCTTCTCCACAAGAATGTTTAGTACACACCAATTATTTGCCAATTGTCCTCTCTTTTCTCGTGAAATAGACATTGGTAAGCATGTAGGCACAAGCCCTATAATAAAATATATAGGAATCATGATAACTTTGTTTAGGGCAGAGTGAGCCCTCAAGGAACAAATAGTTAGTTGTAAGCTGCTGCTAATAAGTTGCTTCAGTTGTGTCTGACTCTGTGCGACCCCACAGACGGCAGCCCACCAGGTTCCTCTGTCCCTGGGATTCTCCAGGCAACAGTACTGGAGTGGGTTGTCATTTCCTTCTCCAATGCATGCGTGCATGATAAGTTGCTTCACTCGTGTCTGACTCTGTGCAACCCCATGGATAGCAGCCCACCAGGTTCCTCTGTCCATGGAATTCTGTAGGCAAGAGTACTGGAGTGGGTTGCCATTTCCTTCTCCAAGTGAGATGTGTATGGGAAGTGAAAAGAGAATTCACACAAGGTCTGTTGCTACAAATTGTGTCCTAGATCATTCTTAATCCTTTTTATGTTTGCAGGTGCTCAAGTTAAGAACTTTAATATGGCGTTAAATATATAAGGAATCATATGAATATGATGGAGAATTTTTCTTTTGTGGGAAAAAGAAAAAAAGGAAGCAGATATTACTGGGTTCCCACTCTGTGCCAGATGTGCTCCATTAGGCACTTGGTACATGTGATCTTCTTTTGTTCTCATGAGAACAAACATGTTTCCCTGTTTTATAGATAGTGAAAGTTGGGCTTTGAGAGGTAAAGAAGTTGTCTTCTAATTACAGAGTGAGTAAATGGTTGAAGCAGTTTTCAATTTCAGGTCTTCTTCCTAACTCCTAATATGCATTTCCCTATCCTCACTTGTTCCTGGTTATAGTGTCAAACGGAGACTTGAGATATAGTAACCAGTCCATTCTAAAGGAGATCAGTCCTGAGTGTTCATTGGAAGGACTGATGCTAAAGCTGAAACTCCAATACTTTGGCCACCTCATGCGAAGAGTTGACTCATTGGAAAAGACTCTGATGCTGGGAGGGATTGGGGGCAGGAGGAGAAGGGGACGACAGAAGATGAGATGGCTGGATGGCATCACCGACTCAACGGACGTGAGTTTGAGTGAACTCCGGGAGTTGGTGATGGACAGGGAGGCCTGGTGTGCTGCGATTCATGGGGTCGCAAAGAGTTGGACAGGACTGAGCAACTGAACTGAACTGAACATAAAGATAAAGATGAAGGTAACCTGTTGGGTTATAGATTCTTAAGACTGTGATTAACTGTAATATCATTTCAGCCTAAACTTGGGAGACTTGAATTAAACATTTTCTGATAAATCTTAATAATACCAAATACTGAATACCTTACCTAACACCCACTTGCGTGCGTGCACACACACCCACCCAGCCACCCACCCACACACATCTCTGTCTCTGGAGTGAATAGAGTGGGTTGCCATTGCCTTCTCTGGAATACTATTATTACTCTGATAGAAAGTGTTCTCTTTTTTAATCCTCATGACAGGGCTGTGAAGAAGATTTTATTACCTTTAGTTGAGAGATGGTATGTTCAAATATGCATCTCATTCTAGAACCCTCATTCTTACCAATTATGGGTAGGGTTTATTTCAGTATGTAATACCGCACATGGTTGAGAATGTTCTTTTTTGTATTATGTCTAAAATACATCTCTTTTCTGTTTGGCCGCACTGTGCATCTTGCAGGATCTTAGTTCTCCTGCCAGGGTTTGAACCTGGGTTCTGGGAAGTGAAAGTGCAGAGTTCTAGCCACTGGATCACCTGGGAATTCCCTAAAATACATCTTATTATCATGAAAATGCTTTTCTTCCACCACAGAGACACAGAATGAAGCTATTCAGTACTGTTCTTTATATATTGGAATACACTTATAGATGTGTATTCCCTTTCTGATTTGTGTGACTGGGATATATTTGAAATATTGTATCTGAAATCTGATAAATATTGATTTGTTTGAAAATGTTATAGGTATGTGAATCTGTCATAAATCAATTATAAAAGATCATACTCATATTTTGTATCTATGGTTATATAACTTAAAAAATTTTATAAGTCCAACTGAAACCTTACTTTTTTATCCTCACAGTCAATAGTTTAAGTATATATAAAATTTTATTATGTTCCATTAGTACTCTCTATGAATTTCTTTTTTACAAATAGTTTTTAAAAATTGATAGGTGATGGCATGAACTTTTCCAAAGTTATACAATTATATGATTGCTAGAGCTGGGATTATCATGCCTCTTATTTAAGAAAACTCTCTGCCATAAGGATGCCTTATGGCAGAAAGTGAAGAAGAACTAAAAAGGCTCTTGATGAAAGTGAAAGAGGAAAGTGAAAAAGTTGGCTTAAAGCTCACCATTCAGAAAACGAAGATCATGGCATCCAGTCCCATCACTTCATGGGAAATAGATGGGGAAACAGTGGAAACAGTGGCTGACTTTATTTTTTCTGGGCTCCAAAATCACTGCAGATGGTGACTGCAGCCATGAAATTAAAAGACGCTTACTCCTTGGAAGGAATGTTATGACCAATCTAGACAGCATATTAAAAAGCAGAGACATTACTTTGTCAACAAAGGTCCGTCTAGTCAAGGCTATGGTTTTGCCAGTAGTCATGTATGGATGTGAGAGTTGGACTATAAAAAAGCTGAGCGCTGAAGAATTGATGCTTTTGAACTATGGTGTTGGAGAAGACTCTTGAGAATCCACTGGACTGCAAGGAGATCCAATCAGTCCATCTTAAAGATCAGTCCCGTGTATTCATTGGCAAGTCTAATGTTGAAGGTGAAACTCCAATACTTTGGCCACCTGATGTGAAGAGCTGACTCATTGGAAAAGACCCTGATGCTGGGAAAGATTGAGAGGAGGAGGAGAAGGGGACGACGGAAAGAATGAAATGGTTGGATGGCATCACCAACTTGATGGACATGAGTTTGAGTAAACTCTGGGAGTTGGTGATGGACAGGGAGGCCTGCTGGGCTGTGGTTCATGGGGTTGCAAAGAGTCGGATACAACTGAGTGACTGAACTGAGCTGAACTGATTTAAGAAAACGGTAAAAAAAAAAGAAAAGAAAAAACAGTATATCCAAAATCAACTGTTTGTCATACCCTTGGTACATCAAATGTTTATTATTATTTGTGGTTTGTATTTTAAGGAGAAAAGAAGAAATAAATATTTGTATTATTACATGTGAAAAATAGAGCCCTTAAAATATTAAATAACTTTTAAAATATAAAATATACTAGCTTTGGTTATAACTAATCTTTATTTTGACTATTTCCCAGAAGCTAAACATTGTGTTGTTTTCTATGTGTTATTAATTCACTGCAAGTTCACAGTAACCCTAAGTTCAGTTCAGTTCAGTGACTCAGTTGTGTCTGACTCTTTGCGACCCCATGAATTGCAGTATACCAGGCCGCCCTGTCCATCACCAACTTCTGGAGTTCATTCAAACTCACGTTTATCGAGTCAGTGATGCCATCCAGCCATCTCATCCTCTGTCGTCCCCTTTTCCTCCTGCCCCCAGGATGGGAATACCAGACTACCTGACCTGCCTCTTGAGAAACCTATATGCAGCTCAGGAAGCAACAGTTAGAATTGGACGTGGTATAGCAGACTGGTTCCAAATAGGAAAAGGAGTACGTCAAGGCTATGTATTGTCACCCTGCTTATTTAACTTCTATGCAGAATACGTCATGAGAAACGCTGGGCTGGAAGAAGCACAAGCTGGAATCAAGATTGTCGGGAGAAATATCAATAACCTCAGATATGCAGATGACACCAACCTTGTGGCAGAAAGTGAAGAGGAACTAAAAAGCCTCTTGATGAAAGTGAAAGAGGAGAGTGAAAAAGTTGGCTTAAAACTCACCATTCAGAAAACGAAGATCACGGCATGTGGTCCTATCACTTCATGGGAAATAGATGGGGAAACAGTGGAAACAGTGTCAGACTTTATTTTTTGGGGGGGCTCCAAAATCACTGTAGATGGTGATTGCAGCCATGAAATTAAAAAGATGCTTACTCCTTAAAAGGAAAGTTATGACCAACCTAGATAGCATATTGAAAAGCAGAGACATTACTTTGCCCACAAAGGTCCGTCTAGCCAAGGCTATGGTTTTTCCACTAGTCATGTATGGATGTGAGAGTTGGACTGTGAGGAAAGCTGAGTGCCGAAGAACTGATGCTTTTAAACTGTGGTGTTGGAGAAGACTCTTGAGAGTTCCTTAGACTGCAAGGAGATCTAACCAGTCCATTTTAAAGGAGATCAGTCCTGGATGTTCTTTGGAAGGACTGATACTAACGCTGAAACTCCAGTACTTTGGCCACCTCATGAGTTGACTCATTGGAAAAGACTCTGATGCTGGGAGGGACTGGGGGTAGGAGGAGAAGGGGGACGACAGAGGATGAGATTGCTGGATGGCATCACTGACTCGATGGACGTGAGTTTAAGTGAACTCCTGGAGTTGGTGAGGGATAGGGAGGCTTGGCATGCTGCAGTGCATGGGGTCACAAAGAGTCGGACACGACTGAGTGACTAAACTGAACTAATGCTACTATTAATGTATTATAACAATCTGCTAATTTTTAATATTTTACCTTAAACAAAGGGTATGTTGAAGTTCCAGAAAATTAGTATGATATATGTCTGGAGTTTTGAGCCTTAATTCTGTCACTACTCTGTCACTAATAATATATGTATTTTCAATTTCATGTCTTTTTATAGCTGAGTAGTACTCCATTATATATATGTACCACATCTTTGTCCATTTGTCTGTCGATGGACATTTAGGTTGCTTCCATGTCCTGGCTGTTGTATATAATGCTGCAATGAACATTGCAGTTCTATGTGTTTTTTTTTAAATTATGGTTTTCTCAGGGTATATGTCCAGTGGTGGGATTGCTGGGTTATATGGTAATTCTGTGGACCTATAGTCTATCATTCAGAGTGAAGTAAGTCAGAAAGAGGAAAACAAATATTATATATTAATGCATATTTGTGGAATCTAGAAAAATGCTACATATGAACCATATATTTTTTGGTTAATTGATTTTCCCTATGTAGTAGTCAATGAAATCCCATTTTCAGGGATAGAATAGAAATGTAGACATAGAGAGCAAATGGGTGGACATAGGGGGAAGGGAGGGGTGAGATGCATTGAGAGATTAGGTTTGTATCATATATATACACTATGATGTGTAAAATAGGTAGTGGGAAGCTGCTGTATAGCATAGAGAGCTCAGCTTGGTGCTCAGTGATGACCAAGATGTGTGGGATGGGATGGGAGGGAAGTCCAAGAAGGAGGCAATGCATGTATACGTATAGCTGATTCACTTTATTGTCCAGCAAAAACGAACACAACAGTGTAAAGCAGTTATACGCCAGTAGAAAATAATAATTATATAGATATCTCCATCCTACAATTAATACATCCTTACCTGTTTGTTTGACTCTATAGTCTGACTGAACTAATTTGAGAATGAATAAAATAATTCATATTATAATTGTGAATTATAATATAATTACAATTCACACCCCTGCCCTATCCTTTTGTGAGTATGAGTTTGGTTTCTTCCCCAAGCAAAAAGTTCACTGTGCAGTGAAGAATTTTTTGTTTGCAGGTAATTTTTTTTCTTTCTTACACTTTTAACTTGTTATCAAAGGTATAACATAGAGAAAATGTGAGACAATTCAGTATAATATCTGTGAGAAACGTCAGTTCCATGAGACACTCACCTAACTGTTTCAGACTTTCTATAGGAAAGGAAATTTAGGTCAGCATTAACGAATCACTTGTGCTAGACTGGATAATCGGGGGACACACAACACACACTCACAAACACGTGCATGCACACACAGAGGCAGTTTTTCTTTCAAAGCTGCCGTTATTTCCATTACCTCCATTCATAATGCCTCCAGTTACAATGAACATTGCTTATTGGCAATAGTTGTTACCACAGACTTTGTTATCTTGTTTAGTTCTTATGCTTTTTAAATGCCTGTCCACATCTTGGGTGAGGTGATCTTTTTCATGTGTGTTAACATAAGAAATAACACCTTAAGGAAGTATATAAGTATACTTTGCTAATAATGACAATGTGTGATAGCCAAGAAACTAAGTTAGATGTACATACATAACAAAACATATGTACATCTAACTTAAATTTACTATCACTGTGACACAGGTTGCTACCTGGACTTTTGCCTCTTATGAATGGGATTCCTAAAAGGGCATGATCAAGCATATAACTAATAAACAGCCTTAGAAATTGAATGATGGATTTGATCTCACTGTTGTTTGGTTGACAGATGGGAATCAAACAGACATAAACTCTGTACTTCCAATTTATTGCTGGGAAGGGAAATTGTGTGCCCAAAATGCCATAAGACAGGTTGTTCTTCCAGCATTTATAGTCTGGTGGGAAGGAGAAAATAAAGGTCCTGTAGTCTTTCAAAAAAGACAGTTTTAAGCCATTTTCAACATAATATTTCAGACTTCCAGTTTGGATGGGATTGTGAGTATATCAGGGCCAACTTCTGAACCTTTTGAAGTTCATTCACATCCTATAATATACATTTTTTCCAATTTCTGTTTTAATTCAATGTTGAATTAAAAGAAAGATTCTTTAGCCAACGTACTGCAGGTGCTCAGTGAATATTCTACTTATAGTAACCCTGAAGATGCTTCCTTGAAATGTTAAAATTTGTTCTGTAAGTGTATATTTTGATTTTTCTACATTCTATCTAGGTGGCTCAAATAATTATGTGTTCAAATATATTGAGTCAACACTGCAGAACTAAGATAGTCTCTAGTATGGTATGAATATGAAATGAGACTATGATATTCATGGACCTGAAATTAAAAAAATATATATAGATCTAGAAGCTTATTTCCAGATTTAATGTAGTGTACTCTTTGACTTCTGTGTGATAAGTCTTTAAACACTTCAGTATGAGAAAACTTCTGATATTCATTTTTGTGTGATTATCTTTGGGAAGATACCAATATTATATTCCATGTGTCTCTTTAATTGCAATTATTTAATGTTTAATCTTCAAATTTCATGCAAATATAATTAGTAAGAGTTCTATCAGCATGATTACCCACTTGAGATTTTTCTGTTCAAACATAAATTGAAGTAGCAGTACCTAAGTACGTGAAATTTTATTAATTAATGAAGAAATTTATTAATTCACAAGCTTTGGTTACTCACTTATCATGTGTGGATATCAGAACTGAATTCTTAAGTATTTCAAATCTATGGATGAACCACTCAGCTTTGCAAGGAGTAAATCTGTCTGACCTCCTGGCTATAGCATTAACACCAGCTAATATTTTCACATAAACAGGCCTGCTAATGAGGAATCATGGAAAAGGAATGTGTATAACTTAGTACAACCCAGACAGGAAGAAATAAAAGCTAACCTCACATCCTATTGATGGAACATTGAACAGAAAATTTAGAAGCTGAATAATGTATTAGATTGGTCACAGAAAAAAGTTTCCTGATTTAATGGTGAATTGGTTTAGGTGTATGGTCAAAATATGCCCATATTTGTGCAAAAGGAGATTAAATCTGCTTGTACATTAGTCAGGGGAAAGATGAAAACTATGAACAAGGACACCAGATAAGACTTTATTCTAAAGAATAGAAATTGGAGATATCTGTTGAAGGAGAGCACTTTAGTGTGAACTCTGAAAGCATAAATAGTGTGATCCTATTAGAAAGGTTCAAGGTAAAAAGGTTGAAAATAAGACCTCTAAAGGGAAAATTAATAAAGAAAATTCCTACTGAAGCTGTTTGCTTGGAACAATTAAGAAACATTTAATCAAAAAATTTTAACTTGATTGTATGAAAACCAACAGAGCTAAAGATAGGATAAGGGGAGAGAATGCTTGTTTATTAAAGTAGTGATTGCTCCACCTTTGGTGCCTTTTGCAATATGTGTAATTTTGTCCAAATATTTTCTATATATTTATGTGCTTATCCCAGAGTTTTATCACTGTGATATGCACTTCCCAGGTGGCTCAGTGGGTGAAGAATTCGCCTGCAGTGTTGGAGATGCATGTCATGCAGGTTCAGTCCCTGCGTTGGGGAGATCCCCTGGAGGAGCGCACACAAACCACTCCAGTGTTCTTGCCTGGAGAATCCCAAGGACAGAGGAGCCTGGCAGGCTACAGTCCATAGCATTGCAAAGAGTCAGACACTACTGAAGTTATTCAGCAACCATGCACACATGCACTGAGAATGCAAAGTGAAGGAGAGCCTGTACTTGCCCTCTAGAAGTTTAGCAGTCTAATAGAAACGGAAGTGAAGGCACCAGGAATGATGTCAGGAGCATGGCGGAATAAGATAGTCTTCATCATGTCCTGCCTCAACAGCAATTAGACATTCATTCATGGATCAAGTGACTTTGTGGGAGCTGTAGCATCATATGCAAAAATCCAGTATCATACATCTAGGAGGACTACCCCCTTGTGCATCTGGTTCAGTTGAGTTCAGTCACTCAGTTATGTCTGACTCTTGGTGACCCCATGAACTGCAGCATGCCATGAAATGATGGGCCTGGATGCCATGATCTTAGTTTTCTGAATGTTGAGCTTTAAGCCAACTTTTTCACTCTCTTTCACTTTCATCAAGAGGCTCTTTAGTTCTTCTTCACTTTCTGCCATAAGGGTGGTGTCATCTGCATACCTGAGGTTATTGATATTTCTCCCAGCAATCTTGATTCCAGCTTGTGCTTCTTCCAGCACAGCGTTTTTTGTTTTTTGTTTTTTTTTTATGATGTTCTCTGTATGTAAGTTAAATAAGCCAGAGTGACAATTTACAGCCTTGATGTACTCCTTTTCCTATTTGGAACCAGTCTGTTGTTCCACAGACTGTTCCAGTTCTAACTGTTGCTTCCTGAGCTGCATACAGGTTTCTCAAGAGGCAGGTCAGGTGGTCTGGTGTTCCCCGGGAAGCTGTCAGCAGGAAAACTGTCAGCACCTGTTTTAGTAAATTGCATAATCCAGGGAGGGCATATAAGTGTAAGAATTCTGCAGTAATAGGCAGCAAGAAGCGCAGAAGAGGCGTATCCATAGAGGTCTGAGAAAACCTCAGAATCCCTAGCAGACCCAATGGGAGGTATTTCTTTCCAGAAAATAGTCACTGAAGACTGAGACAGCGACTGCTACTTCAAATGAGAAGACAGCAATTCAAAGGAACATGGAAAATCAAGAAAACATGACACCACCAAAGGATCTCTAGTAATTGAACACAAAAACATGCAGATCTGCAATTTATACCCAACAAAGAAATCATAATAGGTGTTTTAAGGAAGTACAATGAGTTAGCGGAAGATCCAGAAGACAATTCAGTGAAAGTAGGAAAATAATACTGCAACAAAATGATAAGTTTAGCACAATGATAAAATCATATTAAAGAACCAAGTGGACATCCTAGAGGTGAAGAGTATAATAAATGAAATGAAAAAATCAATCCATCAACAGCAGAATGGATCAAGGAAAAGAAGGATACTATGAAATAGAAGACGTGAATTTTGAAATTATACCGTCACATGAGAACAAAGAAAAAAATGAAGAGTGAAGAAACCATGCTTGAGATTTTGGTTACTATCAAAAGAAGCAATCTGTGAATTATGACTTTTGAAAGGATAGAAGGATAAGGGAGTAGAAAACTTAAGTAAAGAGATAATAGTTGAGAACTTCCTAAATCTGGGATGAAATTTGGATATCCAAGTTCCTGACATGTTCTTCTTCTCCAAGATGTATTGTAATAAAAATATCAAAAATCAAAGACAGATAACCCTAAAAGCAGCAAGAGAAAAGAAGCTTGTAAGTTTAAGGCTGTCTATGGGTTTCTCAGTAGAAATCTACGGACCAAGGAAGAGTGGGATTATATATTCAAAATGCTGAAAGAAAAAGAACTGTCTAACCAAAAATATTCTATCTAGCTGTGTTGACCTTCAGAAATAAAGGTGACAAAAACCTTTGCATATAAATGAAAGCTGATAGTGTTCATTTCCATGAGGCTTGCATTATAAGCAATGCTGAAATGAACAGACACTATTTAACATGAAAACACGAAAATATGCACCACACTGGTAGAGACAAGTATATAGCCAAATTCAGATGACTCTATTACTGTAATATGATGGTGTGTTAGCAACTCTAGTTTAAAGGTAAAGAATGAAAGTATTAAAACTAGTTAATAAAAGCATTAAAAATTAGCTATTTGTAAAAAGTATAACAAAGTATATCGTGACATCAAAGCATTAAAGTGGGTAGCAGAAAGGTTTTGGATGTGATCAAAGTTAAGTTTTTATTTTATAAACTAGACTGTTATATCTGTAAGATGTTTTGTGGAAGCTTTCTGGTAACCACAAACTCTACAGTAGACTCACAAAAGATAAAGAGAAGGGAATCAAAACGTATCACAAAGGAAGGTAGTAAGAGAGGGAGAAAAAAACAAAGGAATTACAAATAACAATTAAAAATTGCTAGTTTTAGTAATTGAAGGTGGCATTATCAATAATTATTCTAGATATAAATAGATTAAATTCTATAGTTAAACTATATAGAATGCCTGGGAGGATTAAAAAAACAACAAGATTCAACTATCTGCTGCCTATTAGAGACTTACTTCAGCTTTAAGGACACATACAGGGTTAGAGTAAAAGATGGAAATGATATTTCATGAAAGTGGGAAACAAAAGAGAGAAGGAATTGCTATACCTATATTTGACTTTTTTGGCATTTTTAAAATTGAAGGGTAATTGCTTTATAGAATTTTGTGGCTTTCTGTCATACATCAATAAGAATCAGCTATAGGTACAGCCATGTTCCCTCCCTCCCCATCCCACCGTTCTAGATTGTCAGAGCCCCTGTTTGAGTTCCCTGAGTCATATAGCAAATTCCCATTGGCTATCTATTTTACACATGGTATTGTAAATTTTCATGGTACTCTCTCCATACATCTCACCCTCTCCTCCTCACCTCCCTGCTGTGTCCATAGGTCTGTTCTATGTCTGTTTCTCCACTGCTGCCCTGAAAATAAATTCATCAGGACCATCTTTCTAGATTCCATATATATGTGTCAGTATATGATATTTATATTTCTTTTTCTGACTTACTTCATTCTTTATAATAGGCTGTAGGTTCATCCACCTCATTAGAACTGACTCAAATGTGTTCTTTTTTATGGCTGAATAGTATTCCGTTGTATATATGTACCACAGCTTCTTTATTCTTTCTTCTGTTGATGGACTAGATGGTTGCTTCCAAGTTCTAGCTATTGTAAATAGTGCTGCAATGAATGTTGGGGTACATGTGTCTTTTTCTATTTTGATTGCCTCAGAGTATTGCCTAGTAGTAGGATTAATGGGTCATATGATAGTTTTATTACTAGTTTTTAAGGAATCGCCATACTATCTTCCATAGTGACTGTATCAGTTTATATTCCCACTAGCAGTGCAAGAAAGTTCCCTTTTCTCCACACCGTCCCAAGCATTTTTTGTTTGTAGACTTTTTGATGATGGCCATTCTGGCTGGTATGAGGTAGGATCTCATTGTAGTTTTGATTTGCATTTCTCTCATAATGAGTGATGTTGAGGAGCATCTTTTCATATGTTTGTTAGCTGTCTGTATGTCTTCTTTGGAGAAATGTCTGTTTAGGTCTTTTTCCCACTTTTTGATTGGGTTGTTTGTTTTTCTGGTATTGAAGTTGTATGAGCATTTGCATATTTTGGAAATTAATTCTTTTGGCAAAATAGACATTTCACCAAACCTTTAACAGAGAAGGTCATTCTATACAGATAAGTAATTCATCAAGAGAATATGACAATTGTGAGTATATATGCATCTAATATCAGAGCCTAAATATACCTAAATATATTAAGTAAATGCTAACAAATCTGAAGGGAGAAATAGCCAATGACACAATAGTAGTAAGGGACTTCAATACTTAACTTTCAACAATGGGTAGATCATCCAGAGAAAATCAGTATGGAAACACTGGACTTGAACTATAGATCTAACAGACATGTACAGAACATTCCATCCAGTAGCAGCAGAATATGCATTCATCTCAGTTGTGCACCTAACATTCTCCAGAAGAGATCAAATAATAGGTCACCAAAAAAATTCTTAGAAAATCTAAGAACACTGAAATCATACTGAGTATCTTTTTCAACCACAAGGGTACAAAACTGGAAATTGACATCAGGAGGTAAATTCACAAATATGTGGAGATTAAACAAAACACTCCCAAAGCTGTAGGTTAAAGAAGAAATCAAAATGGTAATTTAAAAAAAAAGGATCTTCAAACAAATAAAAGTGGAAGAAAATAATACTGAAATTTATAGGAAGAAGTAAAAGAAGTTCTAAGAGGAAAGTTTATAGCAGTAATACTTACATTCAGAAAAAGGAAAGATCTCAAATAAATAACATTATACCTCAAGGGACTAGAAAAAGAAAAAACTAAGCCCCAAATTAACAGATGGATGGAAATTACAGAGATGAGAGTAGAAAGAAATCCGAGACCAGAAAAGCAATAGAAAAAATTAGTGAAAATATAAGCTGATTTTTTGAAGTAATAAGAAAAATTTATTACAAACCTTTAGCAATAAAACTAAGAAAAAAGAGAAATCTGAAATAAATGAAATTAGAAATGAAAAAGGAGACATCATGACTAGTGAAATGCATGGAATCATAAAGAGACTACTATGAGCAACTGTATGCCAGTAATTTGGATAACCTAGAAAAAACAGGTAAATTCCTAGAAACATACAACCCACCAAGACTGAATCATGAAGAAAAAGTGGATTTCAGCAGACCAATAAACAGTAAGGAGATTGAATTATTCAATGAATGAATGGATAAAGAATATGTGAATATACATATATATATATATCTCCATCTGTTGACAGACACTAGGTTGTTTTCATATCTTTACTGTGGTGAATAATTCTGCAATTAACAGAGGGGTGTGAATATTTCTTTGATATCATAATTTCATTTTTTGGATATATAACCAGAGTGGGGTTGCCGGTTCATAAGACAGTCCTATTTTTAATTAATTAGTTAATTCTATATATATGTGTGTGTGTGTGTGTATTCATATAAGCATACCTCATTTTATTATGCTTTGTTTTACTACACTTTGCAGATAATTGCTAACAGTTGACACGACTGAGCGACTTCACTTTCACTTTTCACTTTCATGCATTGGAGAAGGAAATGGCAACCCACTCCAGTGTTCTTGCCTGGAGAATCCCAGGGACGGGGGAGCCTGGTGGGCTGCTGTCTATGGGGTCCCACAGAGTCGGACATGACTGAGGTGACGCAGCAGCAGCAGCAGCAGCAGCAGCAAATTGAATTTGTTACAATTTGAGAATTTGTGGCAATCCTCTGTGAGGCAACTCTATCAGCACCATTTTCCCAAAAATATTATCTTTTTTAAAAAGCATTATTTTAAAATTTAGATATGTACTTTGTTTTCTTATATCTGATGTTTTGCATACTTAGTATACTCCTGATGTTCAAGGGACTTTCAGGAGTCTTCTCCAGCACTACAGTTCAAAGGCATCTATTCTTTGGCATTCTACCTTCTTTACGGTCCAGCTCTCACAACTGTATGTGACCACTGGTCAAAGGGTACAAACCTTCAATTATAAGAAGAGTAAGTTCTGGGGATCTAATGTATAGCCTGATGATTATAGCTAACAATGTTGTATTATGTATGTGAAAGTTGCTAAGAGAGTAAATCTTAAACGTTCTCAGAACAGTTGGTGGACAGTAATTACTGGACATGCAGATGAAAAAGGAATGGAGAGAATACATTGGCCCAAGGCGGGTGCATGGATATTCATGCTAATACTGGTAGAAACCGGGGCATGTTTATTGACAAAGGGGAGATGAGTCAATAGGAAAGCAAAAGCTGAGTTGACCCCATGGACTGCAGTCTCCAGGCTCTTCATCCTTGGGGATTCTCTAGGCAAAAATACTGGAGTGGGTTGTCATGCCCTCCTCCAGGGGATCTTCTCAACCCAGGGATCAAACCCAAGTATCCTGCATTGCAAGCAGATTCTTTACTGTCTGAGCCACCAGGGAAGCCCTGAGAATGCAAGAGAGGTGTTAAAATAAGAAGGGGGAAGCGTGACATGCAGAACCAAGCAGAAGGATGAGGCTGGACAAGGTACTTGCTTCCCAAAAAGGGCTGAAGACTAATAGGCAGCATGGATGAGAAGCAGGGAGGGATGGAGGCAGATCACTCTGTATGGAGGGAATTGAAGGCCTAGGGGCCTCAGTTTGTAGGAACCTGAGTTATAAGTGTAAGGACTGTATATATATGTATATGTGTCTGCTCAGTCATGTCCGACTCTTTGTGACCCCATGGACTGTAGGCCACCAGGTTCCTCTGTCCATGGAATTTTCCAGGCAAGAATAATGGAGTGGGTTGCCATGGGGATCTTCCTGACCCAGGGATCCAACCCTTGTCTCTTGTGTCTCCTGCATTGGCAGGTAGATTTTTTTTTTTTTTTTTTTTTTTGCCACTGAACCACCTGGGAAGCCCACAAAGAGGGTGTTAATGTAAAAGATAATCAGTGGAGGAAATGGTTTGGTTATTAAAAGCAAATGAAAGATATTTCTACCCCTGACAGCTCAATTTTAGTACCAATCCTTATAGTTCTGCAGATTTTCTCAACAATGCTGGGTTGCACTTAGGTATTACTACTAATAATAACCAGCATTTTCAATTGTTTAGTATGTACTAGGCACTGCTAAATCCTTAGTCTTCACAACAAATTCATGAACTAAGCATCATTAACTCCAATACTTTGGCCACCTCATGTGAAGAGTTGACTGATTGGAAAAGACTGATGCTGGGAAGGATTGGGGGCAGGAGGCAAAGGGGACAACAGAGGATGAGATGGCTGGATGGCATCACCAACTCGATGGACATGAGTTTGAGTGGACTCTGGGAGTTGGTGATGGACAGGGAGGCCTGGCGTGCTGCAATTCATGGGGTCACAAAGAGCCTGACATGACTGAGTGACTGAACTGAACTGAACTGAAGCATCGTTAACTACGTATCGTTATTCTTATTTTAACACGAGAGGAAACTGAGGCATTGAGAAGTCTAAACATGGAGAAGGCAGATCATCAGCATAATTAGTGAAGCTTGTATTCAACTTCCAGTAATAGGACAGGCAAAAGAAGCAGAGGCTTAAACAAGATAAAAGTTTCTTTCTTTTTTAAAATATCCCTAGATAGTCAGTCTAGAACTAATGTGACCCCCCAAGGTCTCAGGGACACAGGCTCTTCTGTGTGATTGCATAACATTTCCAAGACTAACTCATGATACAGTATGGCTGCTGGTGCCCCAGTCATACATCATACACTGAGAAAAATGGGAAGAACAAGAAAGGCAGGCCTCTTCCTTTTCAGTTAATGCCCCATCCAAGAAATCACACACATGTTTTTTGCCTACACTCTTAGAACTTGGTTGTGTGGCTGTATCCTGCTCGAAAAAGGCTGTGATGTATTTTTATTTCAAATAAATAAAATTCTGAATAAGATACGAGCAAATAGTGGGAAGGCCTCTTATCTTGGTTGATCTACATTTGAACAATTTCAGAATATTTTGGATGAATGAGAAAGGAGCAAAGAATTGAGGGTGCTAGCAAATAGCATGGTGAAATGCTGAATTACAACAAAGAAATGAAGCTAAGAGGTGGCTGATAGTGAAAGAAAAAGGAGGGTGGAACAGCCTGAATGACTTAATGAAGTTAAAGAGGAATCTTGTCAGCATTACTGAATGAATAGTTTGAATTCATTCATAGTCATGAATAGTTTCTTAAGATGTAGATTGTGTAAGAATCTCATATGAGAAAGGAAGATTTCAAAGTTGGATGACTTCCAGCAACAGTGGAAAGAATTCTTGTGGGTATTTTGCTGACATAAGGTGAAGGGACTTTAGGACAAATGGAGAGGGATGAAAATGAAGATCTTAAATGGCCAGACCAAGAGTGTTTTTGTTCTTGTTGTTCAGTTGCTAAATCACGTCCAACTCTTGGCCACCCCATGGGCTACAGCATGCCAGGCTTACCTGTCCTTCACTATCTCCCAGAGTTTGCCCAAACTCAGGTCCACTGAATCAATGATGCCATCCAGCTGTCACATCCTTTCTCTCCCCCTTCTCCTCCTGCCCTCAATTTTAACTCGGTATATATCATAGTAGTGTCAATAAGGGTTTAGGAAATTATTTCTTATCACTGGGATAATGATTATATTGTTTTATTTTGCACAAAGATTGAGTCAAAGTTCAAGTATGCTTTACAAAGTGAAGTTCAAGATAATATTTGTTGTGTTCAAAATTTCAAGTCTTTGAAGTTAACAGTGTTTTAGATAACTGAATCTTTTCATTCAGTGCAAACCATTCAGATGAAAAAGTTCCTAAAATTCCTTTCTTTAAATAATATACAGAACATATTTTATGATTGACACTCATTGCTAAATACAACTGTCAGTTATTGTCCTGGAGTGAAATAAAAGACTCTCAGCCCTTTCTTCATCTCTTTCATTTAGGAGTTCCTTTACAATGCATTGAAGTTCTATGATTCTAGAGAACTGGCTTCATCTTTTTCATATTAGCGGTTTGGTGGCTCTTTGGTTTCCTAGAATCAAGATTGTTAAGATGCTGACCCCAGGGCAAAAGGTTACTATAATTTTAAAAACCAAAACTTATAAAAAGCTTTCCATTTGTTTTAATCTTATCTTGGAACCAATTATCTCATGCCCATACCACTTCTTGCTTCCAGACTGGAAGAGGTTTATACAAATGGAAACTCTATTATGCTTCCAGAAAAAAAAAAAAAAATTGAAAATGAAGTCTTTCCTACCTAATAAGGAATGCTTTTTAAAGCAAGCCTTATTTTTAACTTAAAAATTTTTAATTTCTCTCTAAATATGTTTTGAAATGACATGTGGAATTTAAATATAGTTGGCACAGCTCTATTTCATTATTCCTGTTTACATGCTAAGGGATATTGAAGCTTGTGAATTTCTGTGCACTAATTTGTATTTCTGCAGATTTTCTGCTTCCTTCCTACTTTCCCATCCAAAAGTTAGAGTACCCTAGTAGGGAATTCCAGGCGCTGCTGATGAGTGAGTTGAAAAAGTGCTGAAAATTTTGCCAATTGTGTGGGAATTTGGCAATTTTTGAAAAAGTGCTCTCGTGACACATCATTCAGATACATTGTGCCAGTGTCAAGCCTGTTGTTAAATGTCAGAAAGAGGCAAATGAATGTATGTATTTCTCTAGACAAAATTTCACACGAATGCCAGAGGTGGTGGTTCCTCAGAACATCTGATTGGTAGGTAGGACTGGGTGGCATGATGACAGCCCCTCTATGCCTCCCACCTCACCCCCTCCTCTTTCCCTCTGCTTATTCCAAAGATATAGCTATAAATTAAAGCAGTCATTATCAAATCATGTTAAGAGAATCCTGCTTCCCGGCACTTCCTTCACATGTTAGGACTCCAGTGATTTTCATTCTGTAATTACCAACCAAGAGAATACCGTAAGTGATACGGGTGACTGTCCCCAGCATGGATGTGCCGGCGGAGGCTACAAAGCTTTGGCGGTAACGCAGGCAGCTGCACAGTTGTCTGATCACCAGTGGGCCCCAAGTGATGTGAAAGAGAAGCCTGTGGCTGAAGATCCTTAGCTTTGAAGGCAGGTTCAAAAAAGAGTCACATGCCTCCGTTTTCTGAAGGCTGAGTTAGATGAACAGATATTTGGCACTTTCAAGATTTCTTTCTGGGTCTTAAAGTTTAACTTTCATTTGGGCCCAAGGCCTTGAGAATAAAGAGGACCTCATGCTGGAAAGGTGCAGGAAGGATGGTTTTTATCTGAACTAGTTTCCCCTTTGTATTTGAACCTAGAGGAAATTAGTAAAGCTTCCTAAATGATTCCCTGAACAATTATTTTAAAGCAAACTTTTACATTTTATTTTGATGTTTCTATTCTTGACTATGATGATGAAAATCATAAAAGATTCAGTAAGGGATGGGGAGGAATGAAGTTGATTATAACCTATATAGGTATTAAATTGAAGTTTTGAGGAAGACCTGTCTTTACGCATCCATTTTACATAGTCATGTAAATGATTGTGTTGTGAAGATACCTTCTAAATATGTATGGTGAACTTGCATTTTCTCAACATACTAATATTAAAGAATTAAATGAAGTTTCAGTATTTTTCTTTCTGCTTTTTAATGTCTTGCATTTTTTTCTTTTAACTAGCAAGTAATATATGATCATTGCAAAAGCTTTTAACATTTAATAGATGGGTATAAAGAAGAAGAGAAAACAGAAAAAATATTGTTACTTCAATTCAGCTATTTAGTTGCTTAAAATGCTATGTAACTTAGCTAGACCTAGATAGTAAGAGCTCAGATGATTCAAATAAAAGGAAGACTGAAAAAATCCTTGTAGAGGCATAGAGAGAACACAAATGCTACATGGAGGGTAAATAAGAAATTCCCATGATTTCAAGTTTTCTTTATCTGAAAGTTTTGTTCCTTGCTAAAGAGTTTCGCTAGTTCATTAATTAATCCATTAGCTCACTAATTAGTATTTATTGAATATTTGTTATGGACCAAGAATTCTGACACTGAGAGTGCATGGATAAACAAAACAAAGACTTTAGAGACTGTAGTTGGGCTTCCCAGGTGATGCTAGTGTTAAAGAAACTGCTGTCAATGTAGGAGACATAAGGGATGTGCATTCGATTCCTGGGTCAGGAAGATCCCTCGGAGTAGGATATGGCAACCCAGTCCAGTATTTTTGCCTGGAGAATCCTGTGGACAGACGAGACTGGTGAGCTACAGTCCATGGGGTCACAAAGAGCCAGACACGACTGAAGCGACTTAGCACAGCATGACACAGAGGGACACAGTCAAGTTAGTATCCAACAACAAATAACTGCTGAATGCTTGTTATGTTCCAGACACATTTCTAGGTACTGAGGGAATAATATTATGAACAAAACCTATAAAAATCTCTGTCTTCATGAGGGATGGCAGGTAAATGGACATAATGAAGCAAAGAATAGCAAATGGGAACATTTCTGTAAGGAAGAGCAAGGAGGTCCTTGGGGCTGGAGAAGAGTATAGGGAGGAGTGACTAACAGGTCAGAAAATAATTGGGAGCCAGGTCTTATAGGTGTTGTAGGACATTGTGAGGACTTTGTCCTTCACTCTGAATGAGATGAGATGCCTTGACTGGGGTTTGGGGCAGAGAACTGACTGAGCTTTTAAAGGGATCATTCTGGCTTTAGTATGGAGAAGACACAGATTTTGCTTAAATGGAAACTGGGAGGCCACTTGGGAAGATATGGCTGTAAGCCAGACAAGAGACCATGGTGGATTGAATCAGGGTGGTAGCAGTGGAAGTGATAAGAAGTGGACAAAACCTACAGTATTTTAAAGGTTTAGTCAATAAGATTCATTGACCCAAATGAGGATGGGCTATGTAAGGAAAAAAAAAAGGTCTCAAGATGACTTGAGGATTTGGACCAGCGTAACCGAGAAGAGGGCCTTTTCATGTACTGAGATTTGAAGACAAGAGCAGGTTTGAGGATGAATAATAGATCAGGTTTTAACATAAGTTTGAAATTCCAATTATATATCCAAGCAGAAATATTGAACAGAAGTGTGGGCTGGAAATATAAATGTGAGAGTCATCGGCAAGAAAATGAGCGTGGACCAAAATGGAAAGAGCGGGAAGGAATGTGAATATGAATACAAGGACTAAACCCTGAAGCACAAATAAACGCAATAAATTGTTAAACAGTGAAAATATACCCAGACTAGAAGTCCTTTAGGACTAGCTAATGCAGGAAAAAGGTTTAAGATTTTATTGCAAATTATGGGGAACTCTTGGAACATTTTGAAGAAGGGAGCTACATAATCATAAGACCTAAGATGGAAAAGTTGAGATTAAAAACTTAGCAGAAACCTCGTAAAGTTTCTACACATATTGCTCATATCCTTTATATTGTGATTTAAATCCAGTTTCCATATATCTACCTTCAGTGAGTGGAAAAAAACCAATGATCTCAATGTCAGTTGAAAAGAAGTTATTTTTCATTCTATTCATTACATAAACCAGAAGCTTTAATTTCTTTTCTCAAGTACCAATTTCTTTGAGCTAAATTTGTATAGAATTTTTTAATCTCTTGTTTTAAAGGAAATTTCATAAATTGGTTAAGTTTCATATATATTTTTGGATAGTTTATTAACTTCATACACTGCTAAATATTTGCCTGGGACAAAGTATATATTTTTGTTGCTGTTGTTTTATATATTTTAAAAGGTCCTCTCAGACTTCTTATTCCTAATCACAGCTTTATTCATTATCAAAAAGGAGGCAGATAGTCACTTCATGACAGAAGAAAAGTGCTGATTCTGGGATTCCGTAAGAGATCAGGTGTCTCCTAAGAACGATTTCAACCTTTAGAAAGAAGTAAACAATGTCAGGTGGAGCAGTGGTAAAGAATCTGCCTATCAATGCAGGAGACATGGGTTCAATCCCTGGATCAGGAGGATCTCCTGGAGTAGGAAATGGCAACCTGCTCCAGTATTCTTGCCTGGAAAATCCCATGGACAGAGGAGCCTGGCAGGCTACAGTTCATGGGGATTTGACTAAGCATGCACGGGGATGTCCATGTAAAAAATGATCTCAACAATTAAAGAAATGTGGGCTTCCATCTTCAAAACTTTTACTAACAGGCTGACTTGAAAGTGATTCCAGTCAGTTTACATAACATGATTAAAATTATTCTTTGGTGATAATTGACTAAATTGTATTTATTGTGCCCCAAGATATCAGGTTTGACTTAAACTGAAAACTCATTTGTGTACGTATGTGTATGTTCAGTCCTACTCCTAAGATATTCTACATGCAAAATCTGATTTTTTTTTCAAAATTAGCTCAACAAAGTTGGCACGTAGTAGATGTTGGGAAAAAAGTTTATGAACTATAGCAGCGAATATCTGCTGTCCCTGATCCATTAAAAATTGGGAAGTATATTTATTTTTAAGTAAGAAGGAAAAAAAAGAGGTAAGAACAAAAACACTGAAAGTCCTTTAGAACCACTTAAGCTATTAATGAGTCTTGCCTATTTCCTGGATATTTTATTTGACGGGATTGACTTTTTTGCATATGGAATTTATTCCTCAATTCTTATTACTTCACTGGTTCTTTGTACACAATGGCTTCTCCTTCAAGTAGCTAAAATATCATTTTTATCCTAACTTTTCCCCCCAGATAGAATTAGTTTGATGAATATCATAGATTTCATGAAAAGGAATTTGTAACAATGTTAAGAAGCATTATACAATAGATTTGTGTATAAAACGTGATATATATACACACACATATACATATATATATATATATATATATATTTGTGTGTGTGTGTAAAAGACACAAATATCCTGAGGCCTTTGGATAGGCTGAATTGAGGAAGTTGATTTAAATGTTAAATTTTCTTTTCAGGGTGTTGATGCATGCAAGAAAGCTTTTAAATATTTATCATAAGGTTTATATCATTAAGTGCATGCTTTTTGGAGTGATGACATGGTTTAGGAGCAAGCCCATAGATAGTAATAAATAACACATGTGACATTCCTGTTTTATAGAGCACTTTACTGACACATTAAAATATATTATCTTTGTTATTGATCCACAGATTTTTTTTTTCTGTGATTTTGCACTTCAGAAACCAAAGTTGAGAAACACAAATAGAGATTACCCCTCTCAAATCCCTTTAAGCAAAAAGGTAGAATATGAATAAATCTAGTAAATTTAAGCTACATGTGAAGTTGTTTTCTTAGCAACAGAAATGGCCTTTAAGCATTCTCGTTTAGATTTAGTGGGAAATGATCACTTGATCTTTTTAAACACTACCTCCCTCAGTTCAAAAGCTTGAGAGTTACCATATAATATTTGACTTAGTATTTTATATCTAGTAGTCAGATAGGGAAAATGTTGCAATGGATTAAGAATACCTGCTTTGACAAGCATATCAAAAAGATCATATCATTCCAAAGCAAGTAGTGGAACTAGTACTGATAGGGTATGTTAAGAACCTTTAGTTCTCAAGTTGCTGCTCGTAAACACAACTGTAAGGAATAACCTGTATCTTATTTGTATTCCTTTTCCTAATAATTTTTACAACTTCTATTTCCATCTTTTCTGTTACCTTGTAAAATGGATTTTTGGTTTCTTAGCATATGTTTTATGCTATGTCTGAAGAAGGAAGAAAAGGAAGGGATATTTTCACATCATTGATTCAAGGTAAAAATCTCAGATATCCTTGTGAAATTTTGCCTTAATTAATTTGTAGCTTTTTCGTGACTATCAATAACTGGCGCTTTAAATAGCATTTTCTCTAAATGTTTATTTGAAAAACAAAAGGTGTTTTTGAAGAAAAAGTTTAAATCAGAGCTTAACTAGTTTTCATAAAATCAACTTTAAGATCTAAGGTGTAATTAAGTAGAGGAAAATTGAGAATAACAATAATAACATACTTTTTAGCAAACTACATTTCTGTGGAAAGTGTTTATAATATTTATTAACATACAGAATTAGTCTTAACCTGCTAGAAAGAAGAGAAAATGCAACACCTTTCAAAGATGCAAATTGACAATTAACAAAACAATAGAGTTCTAGGCCTTCCTTTGCCAGAGGTGCAAATTGATAATCAGGCTCTGCGGAAAAGCTGGTTGTTTCTATTTAAAAGTTATCTTGAGATGAAGGCTCCCCAAGGAAGAAGAAAATAAGAATATGACCAGTTTTGTTAAGTAGAGCATCCAATCTATGGTGATATTATAATTCTACTGCTCTCTGCAGTTTATATTTGAAAAATCACGGCCAAAAGGGAGAGGAATGTGTGAATTCAGTTTCTCTATGTACTTAACAACACTACTTTGCACACTGATTGGTGATTCTATTCAGCGTTCTGACCTTTACTTTTAAGGTTTTAAATGGTATGGGACCTGGCTACCTGAAGCATCTAAATACTTAACTGTCTCTGTAGGGCCATACTGTGCTATGTATGTGTTTGTGAGTTTCCATGGCAGTGTCTCTATAAACTCAACAGTCAGCTTCCCTGATTTTTTATTCCATTTGATTTTATCTGCTCCTTTGTAGTTGTTGACTTGATCATTAGCTTATGTTTATTTTGCCTTTGGAAGTCTCTTGCTATCTTAAAAAGTTGTTGTATGGGTGTGCATGTTTAACTTGTTATTCAGTAGATATCGTACAGTCAATGTTCATTTGTTAAGTGTCTGAGTGTCAGGTACTGTGCTGGATATTATAAATAGAAAGGTGATAAAGAAATTGTCTACATGCTCTAAGCTCAAAAGAGAGTGAGATGTGAAGTAAGAACTCCTCCCTCCCTTCAACAAGCATTCAGTGAGTATCTAGCATAGAGTGAAAGTGAAAGTCACTCAGTCTTAGACTCTTGGCAACGCTATGGACTTATGTATAGTCCATGGAATTCTCCAGGCCAGAATACTAGAGTGGGTAGCTTCTCCCTTCTCCAGGGGATCTTCCCAACCCAGGGATTGAACCCAGGTCTCAGGCATTGCAGGCAGATTCTTTACCAGCTGAGCCACAAGGGAAGCCAAAGAATACTGAAGTGGGTAGCCTATCCTTTCTCCAGCAGATCTTTCCGATCCAGAAATCTAACAAGGGTCTCCTGCATTGCAGGCGGATTCTTTACCAACTGAGCTATCAGGGAAACCTCTGCTGCTGCTGCTAAGTCGCTTCAGTCGTGTCCGACTCTGTGCGACCCCATAGACAGCAGCCTACCAGGCTTCTCCGTCCATGGGATTTTCCAGGCAAGAGTACTGGAGTCGGGTGCCATTGCCTTCTCCAAGGGAAACCCCTAGACAGTGGTAAACAAGAAAGACACTACTGTCCCTGCCAGAACCCATTTCCTCCATTTGATCTATTTAGTACTCAACATTTATTGAGACAGTCTCTGAGAATTCCATGGACAGAGGAGCCTGGTGGGCTGCAGTCCATGGGGTCGCAAGAGTCAGACATGACTGAGCGACTAACATTTTCACTTTTCTGTGCCTTTAAGCATAAAAATATACGCAAATATATATATGAAAAAAGCATAGGCTTTGTCCTTCAGGAGTATGATATTTTGGCTGATCTTTCTAGGCTTCAGTTTCTTCACTAATAAATAGGAAAAATAATACCTCCATCAGAGGATGCTGGTGGGGATGATGGTAGAGATAGTGTGTATGAAAGTTCCTAACCCAGTGTGTACTTACATAGTATGTGCTGAAGAAGTTAACTGAATTCTCTTGTTTCAGGGAAGTTGTATACTGTGAATAATATGACAATTTTAGAAAAAGGCCAAAGTAAGGAAGAGGTTTATTATATCATCCAATAGAGATTTTATTTATTAACATTTATAATTTTGACTATTCCCACTAGTCTCTGGAGCTCTGTGATGTCACATTGTTATTGCAAATTTTCCCGAGGCAAACGCCTGAAATGTGCTTTGGAAGTCTCAGAGACTGGAACTAGTGGGAACGTGGTGTAACACAGTCGTCACAAATCTGAGCCCTGGTGTCAGGAACACCTGGTTTGAGTTCTCCACTGCACACTTGGACAGTCTTTGCAAACTACAGCCTTGTTGTCTCAAGTTGGGGGGGGGGGGTGAAACCTGTCTAAAAAATTGTGACAGTGCTGTGACATAAATAGGTGACATAAATAATGTCATTAATTTATAGTGTCTGGTACGTGGTCAGCCCCCAGTCAATGGAATCTACCATTATTAGGTTCAATTTCATTACTAACTAGAGAGGAATTCTGACTGGCCTTTGCAGCCCAGTAGCCAAGGCTTTAGGATTCTGCCCATGCTTTCAAGCATAACCATCATGTGACAGAATCAAACTTAGTAAGAGCTGGAAAGGTTGCTAGCTTGTGGTGTGGAATTAAACTCAGGGAATACCAGCTTCTCAACAGAACTGTGATACATGAACAACAAGCTCTTGTATAAATATTTTTCTATTTGCAAATTGGGAAGTTGTAGAAGAATGTAGGCCATCATTCCAGAGACTTAACAAGGGTCTCCTATACGTTTGTGAAAAGAAGAAATAAAATCCACGTTGGTGACTGCGGGAGAGGTAGTGTGAAAGTTGCTGCTCAGATCTTTGTTATTTGCTTGTTTGTGCCTTCATTCATTCATTCTAGTTACTGTGAATTTACAATCACACATGCTTATATGAAAATGTAAATATACTATCATACTTCAAAAATTTGTTTTAAAAGTTATCTTCTCATGCACACATATGTGGCTATATTCACATTTGTCTTTAAAGGCAAACATAAGTCTTTTGTTTCCTTTGTACATATACATAGCAGTTACTTGGTGAATGGAACACAAGTTTCAAAAATATTGGTCAACTTTGAAAACTTTCTCACATGCAGCCCTGCAGGATGCTTCCCTGTGGTGTTTTACCTGTGTGAATTCCTGCCAGCCAAGATCCTCTGAGCATGGTAATTCTCCTCAGAGTGGTCTTACTATTACTTAGTACAAACTCGCTCTGCTCTGCATGACAGGACAGTTATCTGAGAGATGAGGTGTTGAGGCAAGGAATACTTTATTCAGAAAGCCACTGACTGAGATGGCGGTCTAATGTCTCAAAATAACCATCTTCTCTGGGTCTGAATGGCAGATTCTTTTATAGAATACAAAGATGCGAAGTGAAGAAATAAAGTAAAAAGGTCATTAACCTTACAGATATCTCCTAGAATGGCAAGCCTCAGGGACAGGATGTGTTAATTCTCACTTCCTGTAGCCACCCACAGATGGACAGGATCCTGAAGAAAGACACATTGGTTTAATATTCAGACAGAGGAGCAGGGTTCCCTGAGGCAGGCCATTATATATAAACAGTATCCTTTTAGTGAATAAAAGCAATGAGAGCAAAGGTTAAAGAAACAGATCCAACCTGGAGTCATAATTGGCTCTTCCCTGTAACATTACCACAACTGAATCCATGTGGAAGTTGAGCAGCATTTTAACTGTTGATGCCATCTTTAATCAGTCCTGAAATCTGGAAGGTGAGCACTGGTCTTAGTTGACGATGTTGGACAGAATAAAATTTGATGGAGGTCACCCATTATGTCCAGCTGTATTCTCTTTTTTTCTCTGAATTCTTTTCTTGCCCTGAGTCTAAGAATTGGGTTGACAAATTGGGCACCTTTCTGATGCTTTTTCACATTAAAGTGTGAGAATGGAGGGGTAGTTACTCTCTCCAGCCTACCTTCCCACCAGGGATAGATCTGTCTCCAGAAGGACTTTTCTCTCTTTCCCTTCCCTCCTTGGGTTTCAGCAATCCTAACTGTGAGGGGGAAATACTCTCTGAACCCCCTAAAGTTCCTAGTGATTGCTCTCCAAGCATTCTGTACCTTTCTACCTGTGGGTCATGGCTTCTATTCATGGATGCCATCTAGAAACAATGAACATTCCTCTTCTCCAGCAAAGCCAGAAGAATGGTTGTCCTTCCTAACTGCTTTAGAGCATCTAAGAAATTCTCATTCTGTGAGGAGGCCAAGACTCTGTTCTCCTTGTGGGTATTATCTAGTTCTCCAAATCACAGTTTTTGCATGATCTTAGGCTGATGGAAGTTTCATGGGTAAGGGTTGTTGTTACCCTTGTTTCCTTTTGAGGTCACTTTGCTACCAGCATTCTAAAAACAACTAGCTTTGAACTGCTGTGCCAAGTCCCATCTTCTTATCTCCAGGATCTGAGCTGGTGGAGCAGGCATCACCCAGTCTGTACCTGGCTCCTCTGGCTCCTCAGAGGTAGGCAGCAAATGCCAACTTTCCCCACCCTCCCCAGCTCTCGCCAGTCCTGAATTCCAGCTTCAGGAGAATTTTTGCTGGGTGTGGGACTTAGTCCGACAGTGCCTTGAGCAGTGCATGGTACACTGTTCACACCTGCCAAAACCTGTTTAAACAGATCAGATCTACACTTTCTGATTCTTAATGTCCTTGGACAGAACCCTCCTTTTCCAGGAAGTGTTCTGATCTTTTCTGTTGTTGTTGTTGGTCTTGTTCTGTTTTTTAAGAAATTTGTAGTCTGAGGTGGAGAGGTGAGAGATAGCTTTCCTCACCTCTCCTTCTCCCATGTATTCACCTAGGAATCACAGGAAGATTTATCTCTTAAGTTAAATTGAATAAGGCTGCCTCACCCTCCTTCCCTTCTGCTGGTCACTCTCTATCTGCTTACGGAATTTAAAGCGGATTCATTTTCATCACATGCCACTGATATTTCAGAAATGATGTGTATCCCCTCCATCTCTGTTAATCAAGTGTCCAACAGAATCATAATCACTGTCACAAAGCATATTGAGTTCAGTTCTAAGGACTGACATTGCTCTTTGTTACAGTTATGCGTGTTCCAGGACTTCCAGCAATCCCTGAAGAGGTCCCTTTGCATAGTGTGGATAAACATCAGAACACAATCTCATGTGTTTGAGCAATATCATTTCCTTTATTTTCTACTACTTAATGTAATTATTGACATCATTATCTTATATTAACATAATTAGTCATAATAGCATAATTATTGACTTTCAGGCCACCATTCTACCAGAGTGGTAGAAAATCTAGTATCTGTCCTTCCTGCGTCTTCTGAACTCATCCCTTTGATTAGGTTGTCAAAAGTCTTCCAGGATCTTCCAAACAAAGGTAACAGTTGGGGTGGAAGATGCCTCCACATTATTCCGTTATCTTTACATTGTGGTAGCAAGATCTTCTGAAGACCTGACATAAGTCAGGGATGTTGGAAACGGAAGGTAGGAGTTAGATGGGTGATGATGGTAGCTAGGCTGAATGAAAGGTTGGGGGTTAGGGAGGTGGAGTCTTGGAGCACTGAATCAGCCACAGCACTGAGAACAATGAGAAGGAATATAAGGGACTTCCCTGTGGTCCAGTGGTTGAGAATCTGCCTTCCAGTGTGGGGAACTGGGGTTTGATTGCTGGTTGGGGAACTAAAATCCCACATGCCATGGGGCAACTGAGTCCATCCGCTCCAGGGCTTATGTACCACCGTGAAAGATCCTGCATGCACAGCTAAGACCTGTGGCAGCCAAATAAATAAATATTTTTAAAATTCTTAAAAAAGAAGGAATATAAGAGGAGAGCAGGTTGGAGAGGGGGGATCATATATAAACTGGGAGACATGTGAATGGGCATGTTGGAAATGTAGATCAGGAGAGAGATCTGAGCTAAACTAGAGAGCAAGAAGACAGTGTGGCCAGGGAGAGAAGTCCATAGGACCCACTGCTGGGGAATGGACTCCCCCTCCTGTTCCAAGAGCTATGATCCTCCTTCAGGCCATGTGGCTGCCAGATGTTTATTTCTGAATCACAGCTCTGCAGGTAGTCTCACCTTACTCAAAAATCTTTTGTGACTCCTCTTTAGCTGAGTTCTTTGATTTGGAATTCATGATCCTCTCTGTTCTAATCCATTCTCCCACTGTAGCTTCATCCTTCCCTTTCCTCTACCACATATACATCCTTACACTAAAACCAAGACCATTTTCAGTTTTTTTAACAAGACCTTGATTCCCTACCTCCATGCTTTTGTTTTTTGTTCATGCTGTTCCTTTTACTGGAATTCTCTTTATTCTAAAAGCTACCTGTCCAAATATTTTTTCCTTTATCCTTTCTTGGAAATTATTTTTCTCTTTTGAACTCCTGTACTTAATCATGCCTTATTAAACATATGTACTCTGTGTGCCATAAATTCATAGATTCTCTGTGTGTTAGAATTGGAAACAGCTTTAGAATTCCACTAGTTCAAGTAGCCTCAGCATTGTGTTTTAGTGGAACATAGATTTTAATAATTGCTTACTTCTCCCAATTTTCAAAAATGAAACAGTTAATGCATAGAACTTACTGAGTTTTAAGTTTATCTGTTAGGATTGTGCTCAGTCGCTCAGTCCTGTCCAACTCTTTGTGACCCCCTTGAACGGTAGCCTGCCAGGCTCCTCTGTACATGGGATTTCCCAGGCAAGAATACTAGAGTGGGTTTCTATTTCCTTCTCCAGGAGATCTTCCCAACCCAGGAACTGAACACATGTCTCTTGTGTCTCCCTCACTGGCAGGTGGATTATTTACCAATGAGCCACCTGGGAAACCCCACCTACTGGGGCTGGTGGTCTTTAAGATGTCTCTCACGGGATTCCCCTTGTGGTCCAGTGGCTTACACTCTCCCTTCCTAATGCAGGGGGCCTGGGTTAGATCCCTGGTCAGGGAACTAGATCCCACATGCTGCACCTAGGAGTTTGTGTGCCACAACTAAAGATCCCACATACTGCAACTAAGACCTGGAGCAGCTGAATAGATAAATAAATGAATAATTTTTTTTTAAAGATGTCTTTTGCCAGAATCCTCACTTCCTGGAACTGATACCGAGGTATAACCCTCTCTCCCTGAGTGTGGGCTGAACTTACTGACTTGCTTAAAACAATGATCACAAATAGAACACAGCGAAGGAATGTGATGTCTCTCATTTATTTACATGAGATATTATTGAACAATGCTGAAAGCACGATCATTTAATGCAAGTAATAAGGGAAATTGTATAAGCTGTCTTAACCTGTAATCATTATACCTGAAATACCTATATTATGGTATTCATAAATCAAGTAAGTTTTTTCTTACAGTTTATCATATTTTAAGGAATGCTAGCTTTAAAATGACCTATTTTTTTGATACTATAGTTTATAAATGGATTCCTTAATTCCAGTGATTAAGAGTACTTTTACTCTTATCAGGGGCAGAATATGTTTCAGTTGACATGCTTCAGTGGCCAGTTAGATATGTACTTTTTGATCTTTGTTAGCATCACATCTAACTTCTTTCTTCCTCTACTCTGTACTATTAATATAGCATGCTGCTGCTAAGTTGCTTCAGTCGTGTCCGACTCTGTGTGACCCCATGGACGGCAGCCCACCAGGCTCCCCCGTCTCTGGGATTCTCCAGGCAAGAACACTAGAGAGGGGTGACATTTCCTTCTCCAATGCATGAAAGTGAAAAGTGAAAGTGGAGTCACTCAGTCGTGTCCAACCCTCAGCGACCCCATGGACTGCAGCCTACCTACCAGGCTCCTCCGTCCATGGGATTTTCCAGGCAAGAACACTGGAGTGGGTTGCCATTGCCTTCTCCGATTAATATAATATAACATACTGTGGTATTATTATTAAATTTGGGGTAAGGCAAATCAGTCATTTCAAGGTATTTCTGGATTTTATTTGGATGTGTATAGAGTTCATGTATTTTTGGTGATATTAAGAATGTATGGCTACAACATTTGCCTGGGTATTATATATCCTTCTTTCTCTTTCACATATCAACAGATATATATATATATATATATGTTGTGTTCCATGTTTTTTGATGTCTTTCCTCTAATAACAGTGGATATAAAAATGGCCTCTTTTGTGAGATTTGTCTTATGTTATGCATGCTCTTTCCTTTGGTCCTTCTAATTCACAATGAATCCTGATATCCTTTTAGATTTGGTGCAATTTTTGAATGTGTGTTGTTTTTTGAAATTTAGTTTTTTGTTGTTGTTCCTCTTGTTGTTTTCCCCCCATAACTAATGTGAAGTCAGCAATTTCATTTTCCCTACTCCAGGCGCTCTTGTCATCAGCTGTCCTTGTATAATGGCTTTTGATATGTCCCATTGTGACACATTGGACCCTGTCCCTAGTTAATCACTCATTTTAGGAGACTGATTCTGGGCAACAATGATTATATCCTCTCTTCACTTTCAGTGTTAAAATCCTTGGCAGTTCTTTTTACTCTACCATTTTCTGTGGGCTGCAGCTTAAAACACCCAGCCACATTAAAACTCGCAGTAGAGTTGGCAGCGTGTCTTTTCTGGGTACTCTGAGGAAACTCTCTTAATCACACCAGTGGCCTAGGACCTTGTAGTACTTAGTATGTGCTTAGTCTCTCGGTCATGTCTGACTCTTTGTGACTCCATGGACTGTGGCCCACCAGGCTTCTCTGTCCATGGGCTTTTTCAGGCACGAATACTGGAGTGGGTTGCCATTTCCTCTTCCAGGAGATCTTCCCAACCCAGGGATCAAACCCACGTCTTCTGTGTCTCCTGCATTGCAGGAGGATTCTTAACCTGCTGAGCCATCAGCGAAGCCCCAAAGCCTCATATGACTTATATTTATGCAAGCATCAGCTTGAAGTTCTTTGAAAACATTTTCCAAGTCCTTTCTACAAAGTGATTTTAGTACAAATTATAGTGAAAAATACTTATATAAAGCTATTCTCTATGGGCCTTTGCAGATATATTCAGCAGTCCAAGAAATCAAGATATTTATGAATAAATAAACAATGAAGCTAAATTCACATAAGCATATGCATGTTGCTGTTTTGTTGTATCTTCTTTTAGTTGAACAAACCCTACAGAGGTGCATATGTAGGAGTGTGTGTGTGTGTGTGTGTGTGTGTGTGTGTGTGTATGAAAAAGAGAGACAGAGGGAAAAAGAGGTGTGGGAGAGAATGGGAATGCATATATACGATATAGAAATACCTGGGGGGATATTTTAGGACATGTCTGAACTCTCTTGCATCTGACTAGAAGATGCAAGAGACATCTGACATGACAAAAAGATGAGAACTTTCTACCAGTTGGATTTTCATATTTTATTTTGGGGCTTAAATAACAAAGAGATACTTAACAGAGGAAAAAAAATTATTAGATTAAATTTATTGAGCTTTTATGAAGACCTTATGAATGTATATTTGTATATGTGTATATGACTAACTGTATGTATATAATTTATAGCAAAAACTACTCTTGCTTCTGGTTTTGCTGAAATTGATCCAGTTGACATATATTGCCCAAAGAACAGCACTCAGCACTGAAGAAAAACATTTTTGATGTGTTAAAATCAGCTTTGATTGCAATCATTTTATCCCTAATATCTGTAGAGTTATTGACTTCTTGTAGAGACAGGAAAATGCCTCTTTCTCCATCCTCCACCCCAGACTGCATGAGCATACATTTGCTCAGTCACACTGGTTTAAAAAAATAATAGGAACTTCCCTGGTGGTCCAGTGGTTAAGAATTTGCCTGCCAATGCAGGGAACACGGGTTCTACCCCTAGTCTGGGAAGATCCCACATGCCGTGGAGCAATGGAGCCTGTGTGCCACAACGACTGATCCTGTGCTCTAGAGCCCATGCTTTGCAACAAGAGGAATCACCCTGCAGTAAGCCTGCACACCACAGCAGAGAGCAGCCCCTGCATGCTGCAACTAGAGAAAGCCTGTGTGCAGCAACAAAGACCCAGTGCCGCCACAAATAAATAAAATGAGTATTTTTTTAATAACAGAGAAGGGATAACTTTGGAAATAAATATGTTTAGGTCAGAACCACTCATTGTTAGAGGGACTGAGGAATTTGGATGTTTTTTGTCTGTTTGCTTTGCGTTAGAACAGTATTTTATTAACTAGCTAGTCAGTTGTTCTATCATTGCTGGAAACTTTCTAGAGAGTTGCATTTTGGCCCTTGCTCTTTTACTTAATTGTAGAGATGTGGCATGTGCATAATTCATGGTTAGCATAATATATCTTAACATGTATTCATCATTATCATAAGAAATTTCATGGTTATTATAAGATAGAGCCACTGAGACTGATGCTTTCAGTGAATAATCCAGACACTTAGGGCATTTTGAGCAACTTTTTTAAGACAGCTGTCACGGCATCTCAGTACAAAGTGGACTATGTCTCAGCGAATTAAATTGCCTCTTGAAGTGGAATACTTTCTTCAATAACTGATATTGGCATTAGAGTGTCAGGATCAGCAGTGACTTCATGCTTTCATTTGGGGGTGAATTAGGAAGCCAAGCTTGCAGGTTTCTTGTGTATCTCTCTTCCACATGGCAGAAGGTGATAGCTGCTGCTGGCTCATGGCAGGAAGTACTGAGGCAACCTATAGGTTGGGCTAAAAGTCTGGAGACCCTGGGCTTTTGTTACTTCTGACATTTGTAGTGGCAGGGCGGAGGAGGAACATTTTTCTGTATAAAACTATGCCAGGATCATTTGAAAGACGGAGGTCAGCATGCTAGATAAACACAGGAAAACTCTCAGTTAATGTGCACATGTATAAAAGGTGCACAGACACATGATGGTAGAGCAGAAAGAAATTTTCAGCTGAGTGCCTGATTCCCACCCGCTGCTGCCCCAGCGTTAAAATCATATCTCTGGGTTCTCACAACTTGTGCGGGACGTGTAGACTCTCAGTTACCCAGGAATTTGGGACTATATGAATAGACAGTACACTGATTTTAAGACCCAAAATATGAAAGTTGAAAGTTTTGGAAGAACCATTACTGGATGGCTTCCTGGAAGAAAGAAGTTGTAAGGAGAGATTAACAGAAGGAATAAAAAGTCTCTCGGTTCACAGACTGAAATCCATTATGCTATAGGATCTTGACCATGATTTGAGTGGTCTGTTTTACTGTTCAGGGGATATGTTGCTTAGTGAATATTGGTCTTGTTGCAAGGATAATGTCCTATATGAGTCCAAAAAAGCTCATGCGTCTCTCTTGTGTTTAGTAATAAATTGCCACTAACCATCAGGTAAAAGTTCCTTTTACAGGATTCCAGATGGTGCATTTAACACCATTTTTAAGGCTTCCTGTAACTAGCTAATGTGTACAGTCAATGAAGATATATCTGAATTCCTGGATCCTTTAATTCTTATATGTAGGGTCTCCCCTTCATCTTTCTTCAGGCTTTTCCCTTTTTTGGCATGTTTTTCTATTTTTCTGAACCCAGAACTTACCACTGGCAGGATTTCAGCCTCAGAATTCTGTCAACCTTTAAAGATACAGCATTGTGCTTTTGTGAAAGTTATTTTAAAGTAAGTTTTAAATTGTTGATGACAGCAATGTTTGACTTGGTGCTCGGGTATTCCCTGAAGCCTAGCATTGTTTCTTTCTCATTGAAGCACTTCAGGAAAAGTTTGTACTAACCTTTGTTCCTTTAGGAAAGCGCCTCGAGATTTTTATTTACCTTCGAGATTGTCTTTGGAAAATGAAGGGTTTTTATGCCCTCTTTAGTCTTAGCAAATTAAATACTGTGTGGAAAGGAGAAGAAGGAGTCATAAAATCAAGGGAGGCAAAGATGATAAGCATCAAATCAGAAGAGATAAATTTTTGCCGCTAATAATAAACCTTTGTTTGAAGCAGGACTTTGGAAGCACTTAGTTGACACAGTAGAAAAACAATGACATTCACTAGGGATAGGTTTGTTTTCCTTTTCTGAAATTAATTTATTAAATGAATTCATGTTCATGAGTCAGTTGGAAAGGCATATCAGGAAAATCAAAAGTGTGACCACATAAACTGTCTAGGATTTGTTTATTTTGAATTTATATAGCCTCTTTTCTCCAGAGATTTGAAGACGCTGTGGAGAAAATTTGAAATCTTTTAAACAATAGACAATAAGTCGTAAAATGTGAACTCCTGCCTGGATAGGTTATAATCTCTAAGGTTTTTTAATGTACCCAGATATAAGCACTTCCAGTTATGAAGGAAAAATACTTAAAATATGAGATTCTCATCTGGCTGGATACCAAAAATGAGAGATACTTTGTGTAAACCTTCATTCTTTTAGATTTAGGTCTGTTTTTTCCTACTTATTCTGACATTTGAAGTTAGGGGTTTAACCTCAAATATGAAGCATGTTGTAAATTACTAATATGAAATTACTCTTTCATATTCTGGAGGAATTGAGAGTCAAAGCTACTCAGGCCAATGATGGAAATGTGATTTCCTCCAAGACCAGTGGTAGGAGAATATTGGAGATAACACAAGAGGATAAAGACTTAACCAGAAGCACAAAAGTTAACCATGTACCTCTGTGTGGGGTAGTAAAAAGTGGGTGAGTCAAAGCACTTCTCTCATAGTGTTTTTCTTAGATTTAAATGAAAAATAAAAACCATGTTAAATACTGGAATTAATGTTTTACACATAGCAAATGCTCTGCTAGTACTATTGAGACCACTGCTAGGAGTACAACCACAGACTATTTTAATGTAGCGTTTCTACATGTTGCAGTTCATGGGGTCACAAAGAGTTGGATGTGACTGAACAACAACGTTTCTATGTAGCTGATTTTTACTTTATTCCTCACCTCCATGGAATGAAATACCTTGATACTTTTTTAAAATATTAAGAATCCATATATATTTTCATAGGCTTGAAATTGGAACTTAAATTTGGGAAAGTTTTGTAAGATATTTTAAAATCTAGTTTCTTTTGACGTAAAATTGCCATATTGGGACTTCTCTGGTGGTTTAGTGGCTTAGACTCCACACTCCCAATGCAGGGGTTCGATCCCTGGTCGGGGAACTAGACCCCACGTGGCACAACTGAGCGATCACCTGCCATAACCAAAGATAGCACATGCTTGCAACGGAGACCTGGTGTGGCCAAATAAATAAATACATAAAATGATTTTTTAAACTGCTGCTGCTGAAGACATTGTCATTTTGAAAACTGGAGAAATGTATATGGCAGGGCGGTGGTGAATGACTTTCCATTGAGAGTTTGTTCACTTGCATATGTATTCAAAGCTGTCATCCACATAAGGAAGTAAGAATTTGAAGAAAAAGGAGTGAGGAAGGGAGAGGGGAGTGGAAGCTCACTGCGGAGTACCTCTGGGTGGTAGTGCCTGAAGAAGCGGTGTTATCCCCGGGGAGCACACAGTGGTTGTTGTGGGCCAGCCACTGGCACACTGTGCCCTTGTGCAATTCGTTTCCTTAGGAAAATGTCCTGAGCACTCACATACAGTTCCAGACCCACAGATGGCTGAGTTTCCACAGGACCGAAGTTCCTCAAGTTTTTGCCCTGGCCTGAAGCACCAGAACTGCAGTGAGAATACAAAAGACAGTCTTACAAAGAATCATGCCCTATTGGCTTGTTGAGTCATTTACCTGCTATGAAGGATCTGTTCATTATTTTAAGCCATATTATAGCTTTAGCAATGTTTAAGGAAATTTTTACCTATTTTGGTTAATTGATTTAGTGTAGTAGTTAATGAAATCCCATTTCCAGATACCCATGTGATGGTCTGGGGCTGCTTTTGTAGCTCGTGATATGTAGAGAAAGGAAAGAACAGCTTGTTTTGTTGGAAAGAGAGAAAAAAGCCTTTTGAGAATGAGAAAACTGCAGAAGATGAAGCTCAGCCCTGATTGTTTTGAACAGAAAGATCCAGTGATTTAAAAACCATAAGTGCTGTCCTCTGAAATATACATCATGTTAAGTAAGCCTGCTTGGTAATAAGCATCAGTCACTCTTCAAGATTGTGACCAAATTATAGGTTAGATCCACAATTTTAATTACAAAGAAGAAACTCAAGTAGATGAATAAGAAAGACTCTAAAATATATTTTAGCCTCCTTTTAGTAAAAACTGTAAACCACTTGGTGAAACAACCTTTATGACTATGGCTGTTAAAATATTTTAAAAAATCATTAATTCAATGAATTATATGGAAGTTGGGGTGATGTGTAGATTAGGGATCAACAGTTGTTGGTGTGTAGGTGTTCGTCTGTGTGTCTTTCTGTGTAGGCCCATGTGGAGTTGTGTGGGTGTCCTAGGTGGCAGAAATTGTATAATCTAGGAAATAAAATGGTTTAGCCTTTTTCAAACTGTTCTTTCTTAAGATCACAATATCTGATGAGTACAAGTTTGCCTTCTAGAACTGGGAAGTGATCAGTTTTTCATTAGGAGATCTAGAGAACAAGGTTGCATAGAAAAATTTTGTGTTGTTTTTACCGCCCCATTGTTTTACGTGGTTGCTACAATTAAAAAGTTGGATCACCAAGAATCACAATGAGAATGCCACAGCTGTTGCTTTTCAAATCTTCAAAAGATATTTTCCTTACTTATTTATGAGTTTTACAGAATAAGTATTTAAATCTCCAGGTCATACTTATCCCTGACAAACGTGTAAAAGGTGAAGAGAGAAACTGGCATGAAAAGTACCTGTCCAAGACTGATGGTTGTAGAGCCTGGCTGGGTGTGTTGGGTATTTGGTCCTGACCAAGGACACAGGGTTTTGCAGGTGGTGCTGGAGAAGGGGCATCTTGGGCACAGTGTAATGTAGTCTTAGATATTTGTGACTTCCCTAATTTCTCAGTGAGGAGACCTCAGAATCATGTGGTCACAGAGTTAACTTTACCTGTGAAGTTGTTTTGCAGCACTGCTACTGAAAACTTCATGAAAAGAGATGAGGCAGATGATTATATCTTCAAGAAATAAAATCAGCTTATAAAGAGATATTTCTGCTCTTCAAAAGTTAAATGCCCTGTAATGGTCTATTGGAAAGCAGAGACATTACTTTGCCAACAAAGGTCTGTCTAGTCAAGGCTATGGTTTTTCCTGTGGTCATGTATGGATGGGAGAGTTGGACTGTGAAGAAAGCTGAGCACTGAAGAATTGATGCTTTCGAACTGTGGTGTTGGAGAAGACTCTTGAGAGTCCCTTGGACTGCAAGGAGATCCAACCAGTCCATTCTGAAGGAGATCAGTCCTGGGTGTTCTTTGGAAGGAATGATGCTAAAGCCGAAACTCCAGTACCTTGGCCACCTCATGCGAAGACCTGACTCACTGGAAAAGACTCTGATGCTGGGAGGGATTGTGGGCAGGAGGAGGAGGGGACGACAGAGGATGAGAATGCTGGATGGCATCACCAACTCGATGGACGTGAGTTAGAGTGAACTCCGGGAGTTGGTGATGGACAGGGAGGCCTGGCGTGCTGCGATTCATGGGGTCGCAAAGAGTTGGACTCGACTGAGTGACTGAAGTGAAGTGAAGTGAAGTGAATGGTCTCAGATAAACTTTTGTGTAGGGTTCTAGTGAAGGATATTATGAAGTTTCTCCAGCATCATTTTAAGATGTGTTATTTTTTAGACTTAGTTTTCTTTTATTCTTTTCATGAGTGACTCAGATTTCAAAGATGAGACATCTTCCAAAATAATACTCTAGGTAAAAGGAAGTTTATATTTAATGCTTATTAACAACATTAGTCTGCTGGGTACCACATACAAATCCTGATTTATATAGTCTAAAGCCTGCATACTGGATGCACCAAATGAAAAGTAGGATGTAAAGCAAACTTCACAGAGCAAAATATCCTTTCATTGAGCAGACCCCAACTTTTTTGGCCCTAGGGACCGGTTTCATAGAAGACAATTTTTCCACACACTGGGCCAGGGATGGGAGAATAGTTTCAGGATGGCTCAAGCACATTGCAGAATGCCACTGCTGATCCGACAGGAGGTACCAATCTGTGGCCGAGAGGTTGGGGACCCTTGCTTTAGTGTATACAAATAATGCAAAGTTTAATGTTTGCACACTTTCTGTTTGAATTTCTTTGGGCTAGATCCACCATGAGTATTATTTAAAATTCTAGGATTTGTGTTTGGGGATGCCTGAGGTAACCAGGTAGGCTGCAGTCCATGGTGTTGCTAAGAGTCGGGCATGACTGAGCGACTTCACTTTCGCTTTTCGCTTTCATGCATTGGAGAAGGAAATGGCAACCCACTCCAGTGTTCTTGCCTGGAGAATCCCAGGGATGGGGGAGCCTGCTGGGCTGCTGTCTATGGGTCGCACAGAGTCAGACAAGACTGAGGCGACTTAGCAGCAGCAGCAGCAGCAGCAGCAGAGGTAACCAGTATGTGCATTATTCCTTCACTTAATTTTCTAAATTGATGAGTGTGTTTAAACAAGGGGGAATTAGAGGAAAAAAGTTAGTCATAGAGGAGAATACTATGGTCTGAGGTCCTCCAGCAATAAAGAGTAATTAGCATAGAAAAATTTTGCTGCCAGTTAAAGAAACTAGAAATGTAAGTGTGTGAGTCATATATGTGGATACACATATTTCTTTTATCTATAAGTTCATACATACATATATTTTATTAAACATATCTGTAGTATATTTTATCATATACTTGTGCTATAGGTTTATCGTGACTAAAATCCTGCAAACCTGGGAATGCTTGTCAGTTTCCCATATTATATTATGTCAGTGGAATTCTGTCTTTAACCTTTTGTGGATGTGAAGACCTGATGTATTTTCAGGAAGAAGAAAGAACCCAGAAAATAGAGCAATAGGCCAGTGGCATGGCCAGCAGCAGTGCATCCTCTAGTTTCCAGATATCATATTTCCCTACTTGACTGCTGCCAGCTTCAGCCTCTGTCAGGTCAGAGCCACTTTGTATGTAAGAACATCACTTTATTTTCAGGGAAACTCGGTTGCCTTTAGTAAGATGCAGCCACGGAAAAATCTAATCCACCAACAGATAAAGATTAACATGTACTGTCTTTCTCCTGGAGATTTTGTTAGTGGTGTCAGTTGTGTAGACTCTTTCAAATGGTTGGATACTGGGCATTGATGACTTCATTTCCTGAGCCACATCTGAGCCTTAGAAAGTGGAAGAGGTTCCTGCTTCTTAGAGTGGGAACACTTGCTTGGAGATGTTCACATTTCCATAAGAGGACATTACACTGGATATTAATATTAGTTACTGAGGCAAAAGTCAGGTAGAGGGAGGAGAATGAGAGAAATTGCTCAAGGCTAGTGCTGTTTTCTTAGGATGCTGTTGGAGTGTTAAGGAAGAAAACCCCCTGAGTTACTGATGAGGCAGCTGTAAGGAAGGGAAATGACAGATGTGATGAAAGTCTCAGGGCCTGTCCTAGAAGAGGTCCCAGCACTGGCTGTGTGAGCATTATTTACATGACGACAAACAGATGGATATGTTTGATCAGGTTCTCCTCTCTGTGGGCCCCCTTCAGAATTCTGTTTAGCATTCTGAATCTGCAGTTACAAACGTGTGCATTTCTGATGCTTTTAGAGGAGCAACTTCCATATCTTATTTTTTTGTGGGACTTAAGGTGAAGAGCAACTAAAAAGCCTCTTGATGAAAGTGAAAAAGGAGAGTGAAAAAGTTGGCTTACAGCTCAACATTCAGAAAACAAAGATCATGGCATCTGGTCCTATCACTTCATGGCAAATAGATGGGGAAACAGTGGAAACAGTGTGAGACTTTATGTTTTTTGGGCTCCAGAATCACTGCAGATGGTGATTGCAGCCATGAAATTAAAAGATGCTTACTCCTTGGAAGGAAAGTTATGACCAACCTAGACAGCGTATTCAAAAGCAGAGACATTACTTTGCCAATGAAGATCTATCTAGTCAAGGCTATGGTTTTTCCTGTGGTCATGTATGGATGTGAGAGATGGACTGTGAAGAAAGCTGAGTGCCGAAGAATTGATGCTTTTGAACTGTGGTGTTGGAGAAGACTCTTGAGAGTCCCTTGGACTGCAAGGAGATCCAACCAGTCCATCCTAAAGATCAGTCCTGGGTGTTCATTGGAAGGAATGATGTTAACACTGAAACTCCAATACTTTGGCCACCTCATGCGAAGAGTTGACTCATCGGAAAAGACCCTGATGCTGGGAGGGATTGGGGGCAGGAGGAGAAGGGGACGGCCCAGGATGAGAATGCTGGATGACATCACCAACTCGATGGACATGAGTTTGAGTGAACTCCGGGAGTTGGTGATGGACAGGGTGGCCTGGTGTGCTGCGATTCATGGGGTCGCAAAGAGTCGGACATGACTGAGCGACTGAACTGAACTGAACTGAAGGTTGTTGACCTAATGTTAAAAATGACACTTTGTTTTTTAATGTAATTGTTTCTATTGTGTTACGATTTCTTGTGTTGTGGTAATTTATTTCACTAAATACACTGTAAGACAATCATAAGAGATAAACTAAATTTGATACTGTATGCTATTTTGTGAGGAGACATGTTAAAGAACTTAATAAACAATCTTGTTTTCATAGTGGGGCTTCCCTTGTGGCCCACCTGGCAAAGAAACCACCTGCAATGCGGGAGACCTGGGTTTGATCCCTGGGTTGAGAAGATCCTCTGGAGAAGGGAAAGGCTACCCACTCCAGTATTCTGGATTGGAAAATTCCATGGACCATATAGTCCATGGGATCTCAAAGAGTCAGATATGTCTGAATTCATAGTAAAGTAGAAAAGTATAATTTAATCTTCAGGAACTGGGATCAATATGCTGTGTCAGCAGGGTGGTGGTATTATTTCCCTTGGCTTAAACAAAATTAGAGTGAAAGTGGAAAATTAGTAAAACTTCACAGTCCTGTCAGCCTACTTTCTGGAATATTAATGTATGTCTCTAAATTGCAGAACTCATGAAGCTTCTTTTCTTCTAATTTTTTGGCTCATAATTTAGCTTTTTCTTGCCACTTAGCAGCCCTTTGTGGGTTCATACCCTTCTGCCATCTCTGGTGGCATATCCAGAGCTGTTTGTGCATTGTGATGACTCATTTTGTAGATATATCAAGTGTCGTGTTAAAGGAATTGTTGCAAAAGATTTACAGAACATTTAATAGTTTATGTTAACTGATTTAACCGATGGTCAGGGCAACCACCTGAACTTTCAGGTCATAAAAATTAAAACGCTTTGATGAGAACCAGAGGTAGTTTTACCTTGAAGCGAGGGAAGCTTAAGTTTATTCCATGGCCTTGGTTGAGTCCTAGTTAAGTGTTCACAGGGGCACGTTTGTTTGTTAAATTTGCAAAATGATTGGTATCACCATCTATTTCTATTCCAACTTCTTCTCCATCACTATTCACCTTAATATATAGTGTTGGAATGATTAGGGCATTTGGGGGGTCATGTAAAGAAAAACTGATTTGGGGATGCAGTTCATTTAGGTTGAGTGGGAAATATTTACATCATCCATTGCGTCAGTCATTCTCATTGCTGGTTATATTATTTGTAGCTGTTCCCTAGGGCTCCTAAGAATGATCCTACTGCTGACTTATCTAAGTGTAACTGCAAGTTTTAGGGCCAGAATCACACTGTTTTATGAACATCGTCTCTGTCACCAGAATGGAAATGTATTAGTCATGGAAGAGAAGCTGAGTTTGAATGTATGGGTGTTGTTGTTCAGTCACTAAGTTGTGTCTGACTATTTGCGAACCCATGGTCTGCAGCACTCCAGGCCACCCTGTCCTTCACTATCTCCCCGAGTTTGCTCAAACCCATGTCCATTGAGTCAGTGATGCTATCCAACTATCTCATCCTCTGTTGCCCCCTTCTTCTCTTGCCTTTAATTTTCCCAGCATCAGGGTGTTTTTCAGTGAGTCAGCTGTTCACATCAGGTGGCCAAAGGATTGGAGCTTCAGCTTCAGCATCTGTCCTTCCAATGAGTATTCAGGGTTGATTTCCTTTAGGATCGACTGGTTTGATCTCCTTGCAGTCCAAGAGACTGTCAAGAATTTTCTCCAGCACCACAGTTCAAAAGCATGAATGTACAGAGCCAGAAGCTACTTTGTGGAAAATTCCTCCAAATCCTGTATCTCATAAGAAACTTTTTAAAGGCTTTCATGTATTTGTTACAGTCCAAAAATTTTACATAGCCTTACCAAAAACAAGTTGTAAAGTTGAAAGAATCTTTCCTTGACTGTCTATAGCAGCAGGGAGAAAAATAAAATCTATCAACCATGCCATTAGAAATATTGAGTTATCTTTCTCTTATATGTATAATTCTGTTAATTAAATTATTTTTGTAAAATTCTACTCTGTACACAAAATCCTGTCTGTGAAGTTATGGTTACTGTGAAGAGATCATAATTTTGTAATTTTTTTTTTACAGAAGGTATCCCAAATCATTTAAGTTTCCGGCTTCTTAAAACTTTTATCCTCCCCTATTGGGGACACATTTTATAACACTTGGATAAATGCTACATACTGAATGATCATTGTCCTAGTTCAGTCGTTAAGTAATGTCCAGCTCTTTTGCAACTCTTAAGAATTATGGCCCACCAAGCTCCCATGTCCATGGGATTTCCCAGGCAAAAATACTGGAATGGGTTGTCATTTCCTTCTCCAGGGGATCTTCCCAATGCAGGGACTGAACCCATGACTCCTGCATTGCAGCTGGATTCTTTACTGCTGAGTCACCAGTGAAGCCCTTAAAAGAGTAATGAATCAACCATATCCTCAGATTTCCTTTAAATACTGAAAAATACTTGCTATATGACTAGCAATTTGATTGAATTAATAGAATATCCCAAGTGTAATTCTGAGTATTTTTTAAAAGTCCTAGTCAAAGTTTTATTTATGCAACTTCAATTGGTTTTTCAAGTAATTAAACCTCAAGAAATAGTTTCCTTTTTAGTCAGATTCTGTAGAAGAATATCCATCTTTTTCACCAGTAAATTTATCACCCAGTGTGATGAGATTGGATACAATTGATAATGTTGATGTCAGTGATTCTGATTCTGGACTGTCATTGATCTTGGTACCCTGCCCCCATTGTTCACTTTTGGCTCAGGTAAGAACTGGAAGCAACTGTACTTGAAATTCAGGAAGCTATTAGAACCTTTCTTTTCCTTAGTTCCCATCCTTACTTGCACCTTTCATTTAGATTTCTTTAGTTATCACTAAAGATAGAGCAGACACTCGCTAAATGTTTGTGGGGTGAATTACAGTAGTTACTTATTTGGCCATGTGTTACTGCTACCTTCAACTCCACTAGACCACTGGCAGATATAGGGCATATACTCCTCCACTTTTCACAGCAGCCATCCTAGTGTCTTTGGTATAGTGACACTGAATACATGTGGTGGTGGTGGTGTTAACTGTCCTAAAAAAGTCAAACTCTAATCCATCAAGCATACTGTTGTAGCATTTCACTCTTTTGATAAACATACTCCTTATTACCTCACTTGCCAATTCTGATTATCGTCCACTAAACCGTATTGAATCTCTGTTAAAATGTACATGAATTCCTGCAACTTAGGAAGTGTTGCTGCTGCTGCTGCTAAATCGCTTCAGTCATGTCCGACTCTGTGTGACCTCATAGACTGCAGCCCACCAGGCTGCTCTGTCCACAGGATTCTCTAGGCAAGAATATGGAGTGGTTGCCATTTCCTTCTCCAAGAAAGTATTGCAACTGGACTCAAATCTTGGGCATTATTTTCTTGAATTTCTTGCTTCTGTTTTCTGTTCCTATATGCACACTTTGTGTGAATAAGATGAACATTAGCAGATTTATCTACATCTCTTCATTTCTATTCTACAGCAATAGCTCCTTAGAGTAATATCTGAAGTTATAGTAATTTTCCTCATATCAGAGACTTTCTAACTATGTTAATGGAAGTTAGACCGGTTGCAGAGACATTCGTGAGAACTACCTATGCTGTAACATTTAGACAATTTATTTGATCTCTCTTTAGCTTACCTGCTCATGCCTTTGGAACATTGGTGTTGACCTTGTTGGAACTTTGTCTATAATCATGATAAGTCCTTCAATAAACTCTAACAGAAAATGACATTTAAATTTCCAAGTGATTTATTAACCCTTTCAGTGCTTAGGGATGTGCCGTGTCTACCCTAGAAAAGCGGTACTCTTGTGACACTGTTTTCATGTATTATGTCTTTGAATGCCCAATGCTTAATGCCTTCAGATTTTTTTTAAAAAGAAGAAGAAGAAGAAAAGTATAAACATGAGATAATACTATCATTGCCTATTGCTGATAAAAAGTGAGGAATAATCTTTAAGGAAAGCAGGAAATAATAAAAATTCATCAGTCATCAAGAGGCCACCATGCATCAATGCAGCGATGTGACTAGCCTTGTGTCTGGGGTTCCATTTCCTCACTTGTAAAACTCAGGGAATGCATTGCCCCTGTTTCTTCACCTGGCCTACTCTTGATTAGCCAAGATTCATTTCAATCATCCTTTCATTTGGAAGACATTGCCGACTCCTGAGGTGGCCAGGTCCCTTACCTGTACATACATATGGCATTCTGTTGAAGTTAATTGTTTATTACTTTCTCTCCCTTTTTAAACCATGAGTCCCTCAAAGGCAGGGACCATATCTCTGTACCACCAATATGAGGCTCAGAGTGGAACATGTAAAAGAAAGCTGATTAAAAAGACAAGCCAAGTTCACATTCCATCCTGAATGCAGATCTTTGCTCCAGTACCAACTGGCTATGTAGTCTTGGCCAAGTCACTTAATTTACATAGTTTTTTGTTTAGAGTATTTCTTTTTAAATTTATCTGGCTGCACCAGGTCTTAATTGCAGCATGCAGGATCTTCAGTTGCAGCATACAAACTTAGTTGTAGCATGTGGGATCTAGTTCCCGGACCAGAGATCGAAACTGGGCCCCCTGCTTTCAGAGCATGGAGTCTCAGCCACTGGACCACCAAGGAAGTCCAACGTCTTTGTTTCCTCCTGTGGAATGGGGATAATAATGGCTGCCTCATCGCAAAGAGTCACACATGACTGAGCGATTAAGCATAGAGCACATCAGTGTTATTGTCAGACTAAACTAGTTAGTAGTATTTGTTAAGCTCTTAACAAAGCACCTGACTTATAGAAGTCAATCAATTACTGCTACGACTATTATCATTATTAGCCAAATACCTTTTTGTTGAAATAAACTTAATATATGGTCATTTCATTCTGTTTACTAAGAAAAAAATAGGTCCTTCTGAATTTAGATATAGGACAAAATGGCCATCTGTTGGAAGAGGCTGCTAATGTTGTTTGTGTGCATTTTTAAGAACTTTGAAGGGTCTAAGATTTTTACCCTATTTGCAAGCTAATGCATTAGCCTGCCGCAGTTTCACAGACATTGACAGAAGACACTAAAATCCTGGATCAGCAAGAAAGGGCAGTTTTCACTCACAGCAATAGTAGTAGCCAGAGTGTTAGCATTTATACTAGTTCCCTGAACCCTAATTGCCATTCAATTTTTCCAGTTTTTCAAGTAGTCATGTATGGATGATTCAGTTTTTCCAGTAGTCATGTATGGATGCAAGAGTTGGACTATAAAGAAAGCTGAGCACAGAAGAATTGATGCTTTTGAACTGTGGTGTTGGAGAAGACTCTTGAGAGTCCCTTGGACCACAAGGAGATCCAGCCAGTCCATCCTAAAGGAGATCAGTCCTGAGTGTTCATTGGAAGGACTGAAGCTGGAACTCTAAATTTTGGTCACCTGATGCGAAGAGTTGACTCATTGGAAAAGACCCTGATGCTGGGAGGGATTAGGGGCAGGAGGAGAAAGGGATGACAGAGGATGAGATGGTTGGATGGCATCACCGACTCAATGGACATGAGTTTGGGTAAACTCTGGGAGTTGGTGATGGACAAGGAGGCCTGGTGTGCTGCAGTTCATGGGGTCACAAAGAGTCAGACATGACTGAGCAACAGAACTGAAATGATTCAGAGAGAGCCTGGCAATGCATACACTTCAGGGGAGAAAGCCTGAGCTTAAGGAACCTGACTCTTTCATATTAGGAATTTAAGCATACCTAACTTTTGCCACTGAGTAAACTTGATCCCATGTTCTTGCCTGGGAAATCTAATGGACAAAGGGGCCTGGTGGACTGAAGTCCATGTGGTTGCAAAGAGTTGGACATGACTTAGCAACTAAACAATGACAACAACAACAAAACATGATCCTTATTATACTGGACAGTGGAACAAACCTCCCCTATGCCTAGGAGGGGGACCCTGCCTCTATCTTCTAAGGTTTTCTCTATACACATGTCCTTGAAAAGGTAGTTCTGAAGAAAGCTGCTTCACAAGGGGTAGAGAAACACAAAAGACCTCTAGAGATTGTCTTTCAATGTGGGAGTTTGTATTTCTATACAGCAGGTTTGAAGCTTTCGTAGATTATTGAAAAGATTTGTTATTTTTCTGTTGCTGCCTTCTTCAGCGATCAATGCAAAGAAATAGAGGAAAACAATAGAATGGGAAAGACTAGAGATCTCTTCAAGAAAATTAGAGATACCAAGGGAACATTTCATGCAAAGATGGGCTCAATAAATGACAGAAATGGTATGGACCTAACAGAAGCAGAAGATATTAAGAAGAGGTGGCAAGAATACACAGAAGAACTGTACAAAAAAAGAAATCACGATGGTGTGATCACTCACTCTTACCTAGATCCAGACATCCTGGAATGTGAAGTCAAGTGGGCCTTAGGAAGCATCACTAAGAACAAATCTAGTGGAGGTGATGGAATTCCAGTTGAGCTCTTTCAAATCCTGAAGGATGATGCTGTGAACGTGCTGCACTCAATATGACAGCAAATTTGGAAAACTCCACAGTGGCCACAGGAATGGAAAAGGTCAGCTTTCATTCGAATCTCAAAGATAGGCAATGCCAAAGAATGCTCAAACTACCGCACAGTTGTACTCATCTCACATACTAGTAAATAATGCTCAAAATTCTCCAAGCCAGTCTTCAGCAATACATGAACTGTGAACTTCCAGATGTTCAAGCTGGTTTTAGAAAAGCAGAGGAACCAGAGATCAAATTGCCAACATCTGCTGGATCATCGAAAAAGCAAGAGAGTTCCAGAAAAACATCTATTTCTGCTTTATTGACTATGCCAAAGCCTTTGACTGTGTGAATCAAAACAAACTGTGGAAATTCTGAAAGAGATGGGAATACCAGACCACCTGACCTGCCTCTTGAGAAATCTGTATGCCGGTCAGGAAGCAATAGTTAGAACTGGACATGGAACAACAGACTGGTTCCAAATAGGAAAAGGAGTATGTCAAGGCTGTATATTGTCACCCTGCTTAGTTAAGATATACAGAGTACATCATGAGAAACACTGGACTGGGAGAAGCACAAGCTGGAATCAAGATTGCCAGGAGAAATATCAATAACCTCAGATATGCAAATGACACCACCCGTAGGGCAGAAAGTGAAGAGGAACTAAAAAGCTTCTTGATGAAAGTGAAAGAGGAGAGTGAAAAAGTTGGCTTAAAGCTCAACATTCAGAAAACTAAGACCATGGCATCCGGTCCCCTCACTTCATGGGAAATAGATGGGTAAACAGTGGAAACAGTAGCAGACTTTATTTTTTTGGGCTCCAGAATCACTGCAGATGGTGATTGCAGCCATGAAATTAAAAGACACTTACTCCTTTTAAGGAAAGTTATGACCAACCTAGATAGCATTTTAAAAAGCAGAGACATTACTTTGCCAACAAAGGTCCATCTAATCAAGGCTATGGTTTTTCATGTATGGATGTGAGAGTTGGACTATAAAGAAAGCTGAGTGCCAAAGAATTGATGCTTTTGAACTGTGGTACTGGAGAAGACTCTTGAGAGTCCCTTGAACTGCAAGGAGATCCAACCAGTCCATCCTAAAGGAGATCAGTCCTGAGTGTTCATTGGAAGGACTGATGTTGAAGCTGAAACTCTAATACTTTGGCCACCTGATGCGAAGATCTGACTCATTTGAGTAGACCCTGAGGCTGGGAATGATTGAGGGCAGAAGGAAAAGGAGATGACAGAGGATGAGATGGTTGGATGGCATCACCGACTCAATGGACATAGTTTGGGTAAACTCTGGGAGTTGGTGATGGACAGGGAGGCCTGGCATGCTGTAGTTCATGGGTTCACAAAGAGTCGGACAAGACTGAGTGACTGAACTGAACTGAACTGAAGTGAAAGTTGCTCAGTTGTGTCTGACTCTTTGCAACCCCATGGACTATGCAGTCCTTGGAATTCTCCAGTCCAGAGAAATGGAGTGGTAGCCTTTCCCTTCTCCAGGGCATCTTCCCAACCCAAGTATCCAACCCAGGTCTCCCACATTGCAGGCAGATTCTTTACTAGCTGAGCCACAAGGGAAGCCCAAGAATACTGGAGTGGGTAGACTATCCCTTCTCCAGTGGATCTTCTCAATCCAGGAATTGAACTGGGGTCTCCTGCATTGCAGGCTGATTCGTTACCAGCTGAACTATCAGGGAAGCCCATCGCTAAATCATGTCCAACTCTTTGCACACCCGTGGACTGTAGCACACCAGGCTTCCCTGTCTTTCACTATCTCTCAGAGTTTGCTCAGATTTGTGTTCATTGAGTCAGTGATACTATCTAACTGTCTCATCCTTTGCCACCCCTTTCTCCTTTTGCCTTCAGTCTTTTTCAGCATCAGGGTCTTTTGCAATCTTAAACAGAATGTGAACTAAAAGGGTTGCTTTTAAAGCCCTAATTCGTCATTCAAATGCTGACATATCTGAAGACACCAAAGAGGTAAAGACTAAGGAAGCGAAATACTACATACAAAATACGGATGAGATACCGTAATGCGTCCTTATGACTGAGGCAACTTGCTGCTTCCAAATCAGGGACTCTATTTGGCTCATGTTAAGAGTGGAACTAAGCCCGGAGAAGACAGCCTGGACCCTGTCCATAGGAAGCAAGCGTTGAGAGCCATTGCTTCGGGGAAGGTTTTAACAGGGCAAAGGCGAAGGGTGACATTCTCTGCAAAGAGGATATTATTACTTATTATGATGCTTATTGAAATAATTTAGCACGTCAAAAGATAACCGACTTTATTTTTAAGATTGGATGCACATTGTTGTGATTATCTGATGTAAGCTGTACATAATAGGAAAGTCAAAGATCACTCCCATAACTGAAATAAATTTCCATTTTCATTTCATATTATTGAAATGTATGCTTCTGACTTTCCCCATTTACTTCGCTTTATTTTCAACATTCTTCTAAGCAAAGTGTTATAAATACCACAATGAATTATTTTATGATCCATTTATCTCAGTAATGGTGACCTCTGTCACTTGAACCACTGTTCAACGTATTGCCAAAGAGCAAAGATTAAGGCAGAGGGCATTTTGTGGAATTAGTGACTACCGAAGAGCTGATAGCCTAATGCCAAACCAGTCATTAGGACTCAGGAAATGTTACAATCTGAAAGCATTATGATTATATAACAAAAATAAGAGACAAAAACAGATGGCTTAAATAAAATTGCTGCTAAACCAGGGTTTCTCCTTCTTAACACTATTTACATTTTGGACTGGATAATTCTTTGTGTTGGGGAGCTGTCCCAGATGTACTCAGAGATGTTTAGAAGCATCCCTGGCTTCCGTGGTCTAGAGTAGTGTCCCACCCCCCCGCCCACCAGTGTGACAATCAAACATGTCTGCAGACATGGCCAAATGTCCCTCAAGGGGCAAAATCACCCTTGGTGGAGAACCACTGTGCTATTTCCATTTTAAAAAATGGGAACATCTATCAACGAATAAGAAGGTAAATACAGAGTGTAGTATAATCCTGGTCAACGTTCACAGCTCCAGAAATAAATGAATGCTTCCGTGATTTGAAGGTTTTCAAAATGACCTCTCCAAACTGCAGGTGGCCTTCCCCAGTAGCTCAGCAGTAAAGAATCTGCCTGCAATATAGGAGATCCCTGGGTTGGGAATATACCCTGGAGGAAGGCAGGCAACTCACTCCAGTATTCTTACGTGGAGAATCCCACGGACAGGCGGACTGCAGTCCACGGGGTTGCAAAGAGTCAGACGTGACTGAAGTGACTTTGCACACACAGGTACTGCAGATACTCTGTTACAAAGCATGGCGGAGAAGAAAGAAGACAGGACTTGGGCTCTTGCCTTTTTTATGCTGCTTTATAGTTTAGTGACTTGGGAGTCACATCACAATTTTTCAGATTTGTTTTAATCTGTAAGAGAAGGATCATCCCAGTCATCCCTACCTTCAAGGATTGCCGCAAGGATCAGATCTGATAGTTTAAGTGAAAATGCCTTGAAAAGTCTAAAGAGCTCTGTAATTGTTAGGCTGAGAAGAATAAAATGGTTTTGTTTTAAGAACTTCTTGAAAGTTTTAGAGCATTCCTTGAAATAACTAGAGGAACCCTGGGGCATCACAAAAAAGGATTTGAGAATCACTTCTTTTGAAGTTGCCCTTTAGCCCTGCTTAGCTCACTTGTCTGTGTTCTTGGTTGCCGTGTGCTGAGTGGCTGTGACAGAAGGCACGCTTGAAGGAGTGGTGGAAAGGCTTGGCTGACAGCAGCGAGGAAGCCATGCTCAGTGTTCAAGAAGCTAAGTACTTTGTTCATGTTGCTTCAGAATCCAAGAAGTATCTATAAATTGAGTAGCTAGAGACTTTAAAAAGGAGAAAATAAGGTTAATAATGTAAATTTATTCAAAATGGATATTGCTGATTTTAGTAACCATATTTCTGACTTATGACATTATGTTTCTTTTTATTAACTAAAAATACTTTGTGAGTTTTAATAGCTTTATTTTGGTCAAAAATGAATATCCTTTCTCTATTTGATGCTGAAACATTGTTAATGCAGAATTGCCACAAACTTTTCCCCCTTTTAACAAATCAGTGGGAGATTTCCTGGCCTGAAATTGTATGAAAATATATGCCTGAACTTTGAGAAACAGAATAATTTAGTCTAAGGTTAGAATGGATCTTAAAAGCTAGATGATCCAATATGTCATTTTGTTCAGAATCCTTTTCTTAGACCTCTGAGACATGGTCTTGCTTTACCTTCTCTGCCACCTTCTTTGGTAGAGAATATATTTGGAAGATTTTGCAGATGAAGAACTGAGGTTAAGTGACTGACTATGCCCAGGATCACTTGGGTAGTATGTAGCAAAGCCAAAACGTTAACCCAGTCTCCCTGAATCCAGAGCCCTGGCTTTAACCCTAAATCATTTGATGTGCCTCCAATCAGTCATCTTACTGCGCAACTAATTTAAGAAAAAGTTGGTTTTCACAATGCACTGAAATCTACTACCTCCTCATAATCCTGCCATCAAAACAAAAACAAAAATATGACTTTGTTCTCATGTGGAACATGAGACAATATGTCCTGTCTATATTTTTCCAAATGGCAGCCCTTGAAATATCTGATTGAACTTAGTGACTGGTGCCCTTTCTTGATCATTTTTTTTTAAAATTTCACAACTTATTATTTTATTTCTGGCTGCACTGAGTCTTCCTTGCTGTGTGTGGGCGTCCTCTAGTTTCAGTGAGCGGGACTACTCTCTAGTTGCTGTGCTTGGGCTTCTCATTGCTATGGCTTCTCTTGTTGCGATGCACGGGCTCAGTAGTTGTGAGGCATGGGTTTAATTGCTCTGAGGCTCATGGAGTCTTCCTGGACCAGAGATCATATCCGTGTCCCCTGTATTAGCCGGCAGATTCTTAACCACTGAACCACCAGAGAAGCGCTCTCTTGTTCTTCAGTTGAATCTTTTTCAGATTCAATGCATCTTGTCCTCCTATTTGTACTTGTTTCAGCACGGTTGTCATACCCACTGTGTTTCTGGTTGACTTTTCTGTTTTGAATGCTTATCCAATTCCCCGTCTACTGGATGAAAATCGGTTTTGGAACCCATATTTAAAATACTGCCTTATTACATATAGAGCATTGGTTATATCTAACTTGAATTTGGACTGAATAGTTATTAACTATATTCTCTTCTTTCCATTGCCACATCTCATCCTTGCTTGCATTGTGATTGCTGCCATTAAAAATTACATAGTCTTGTGTACTTATCTGAAGATTATCTGAAGCAGATCTTTTTGCCTTAAAATTTTTATAAACAAAGGACTATGTTAAAGTAGGTTAAAGTTTCAGTGCATGGATTTATTTCCGTTATTTCAATTTTAAGATCCTTTTATGTTTTAAAATTTCCTTACAGATTAGAGTTCCAATCTGATAAGTATGTCTTCATCTAGCCCTATGATTACTGCATAATTATTCAAGTGTTTTGAGTACGATAAAATCATAAATATTATTTGTATCCTTTCCCATTAATTATTAAGCACATGTCTGTTTCAGGGAAATTTAATCTATATGTTTGATTCATAGTCCCATAATTTTTCAAAATGTAATTTTGTAAGAGCCATCTAGCGTCAGTCATTTTTATGGTGTGTGTGTGTGTGTGTGTGTGCGTGCATATATGCGCACACACATTCCTAACATCAGAAGGTCATATTTTGTTTTTAATAAACAGATACCTACATACTAAACATGTCTATACTTGGTTAACTAGTTTCTGCCATCTACCACTGGAAAAATATATTTTCATGACAGATTGAGCTACCCCCTTAAAATAGACTGACCAGATTCCCAAAATGTTCGGCATTTGGGTAGAATTTCTCGGGGCAGTAGTAGGTTTCTGTTGCTCCTTTATTGGTCCATAGATTAAGACAAATCAATTTTTAAAAAGCAAGATATAAATAAGCAATTGGCAAAAGATATGGAATAAGATTAGATTGGTACATGAATGCATTGTAAATGTTATATGTAGGGAACCATACATTGGGCATGGACTATATTGGACCAGCATGCTTGGCTCCATGCTGTTGAAAGGGTCTTATACCTTAGGTGGCCTTGACCTGCTTCAAGGGAACTATGAATAAAGGATAAATCATGATTCTGCCAGTAGGTGATAATAAAATAAGCACTCTTTATGGTCAGCAGGAAGACAGAAGCCACTGTGATTATTTTAAAAAGGGGCATCTAATAGTGAGAAATTGTTGCACATTGACAATAATAAACTGTGAAAAAGCAACCTAGAGGTCAGGAGCAGGAAGAAGTTACTACCACCCTTATACTGGAGACAAAAGGGATGAGTTTGGCAGGATGATCACAGGGTTGCTGGGGTCACTGGACACAAGCGGGAACCAGGGGAGCCTGTTCAGCAGGAGGTGGAACCTGGTAAAAAAGGAGCTGCTGCCTGAGACACATAGCAAAGGAAAGAAAGAGGGAGAGACTCAAACAGCAGAGGGTCGAGAGGTGTTGAACCTTGGAGACAGTCAATGGGAGTTTGTTTTTCTGAAGTCTTTATTTTGAATGTGTAATTGTCTCTATGATAAAATGTTTTTAAATAGTAAATGGGAGAGGAGACACAGGAGTGCATGCGTGCGCATGTGGCTGCCTGCACCCCCTCCACACACATACCCATGCGTGCGCCCATGCAGTTTTACACCAAGCTCCAGACTACCTACTCCCAGTATCTTAACTCACCTGCAAGCTGACTACCAGGGGGGCCAGGGAAACTTAACCCACAAGACTGAGCACATGTCAGGAGTCAGCAGACCAGAAGATGGACAAAGAAAGGATCTTAGGCAAAGACGCTGGCAGACCCTCGCCCAACATAAATAAGGCAGTGACTTTCCTCTTGCACAAAGTTCTAGAATTTCCCATTGGTCCTCTGACTTTCTTAATCCCTCACAAGGTACCCTCTACCACAATTTTGTTCCTATCAAAGTGGGACTGGGCATACATCATGTAATTATTTGACCCACCCTCTGTCACATTGAGCCTTTGGATACTGGAGTGTCCATATAACACACCAAGTTTTTGCACACTTCTAACACACTTTCCCAGACTGAAAGGAGATCCAACCAATCCATTCTGAAGGAGATCAGCCCTGGGATTTCTTTGGAAGGAATGATGCTAAAGCTGAAACTCTAGTACTTCATGTGAAGAGTTGACTCATTGGAAAAGACTCTAATGCTGGGAGGGATTGGGGGCAGGAGGAGAAGGCGATGACAGAGGATGAGATGGCTGGATGACATCACGGACTCGATGGATGTGAGCCTGAGTGAACTCTGGGAGTTGGTGATGGACAAGGAGGCCTGGTGTGCTGCGATTCATGGGGTCGCAAAGAGTCGGACACGACTGAGCGACTGAACTGAACTGAACTGAACTTTCCGGAGAAGGCAATGGCATCCCACCCCAGTACTCTTACCTGGAAAATCCCATGGATGGAGGAGCCTGGTAGGCTGCAGTCCATGGGGTAGCTAAGAGTCGGGCACGCCTGAGCAACTTCACTTTCACTTTTCACTTTCCTGCATTGGAGAAGGAAATGGCAACCCACTCCGGTGTTCTTGCCTGGAGAATCTCAGGGACGGGGGAGCCTGGTGGGCTGCCATCTATGGGGTCGCACAGAGTTGGACACGACTGAAGTGACTTAGCAGCAGCAGCAGCACACTTTGATTTACATGCAGTCTACATGGTTGACTATACAAGCACTGATAAATTTCAGACAAACTCCAGATTAGTTGGAGTTTTTGTGGTTTTAGTTTGAAATCCTTACCTTGCATGGAGAGTGAGGACTTGGGCAAGATATGATGGTAATGACAACATGGGTTCTTCTGTAGTGATGCTCTTTAGCACACATTGAATGCAGCTAGTTGATCAAGAAAAACCGTGCTCAAGTTTTTTATGTTCAGCTTTGAAGACTGATAATTAAGATAGCAAAATGGGAGTACACTAACTTTATAATTATTTGAATTAATATATAAAGTATTTGAATCCAGCTGTGCTGATTTTGTAATAATAAGTAGGTACTTGATTCTCAAACATCTTTAACTCCATGGGATGGGGAGGGGCGGTTATGGAAGGGAGGAGATATATACATACATAGCCAATTCACTTTGTTGTACAACATTGTAAAACAACTATATTGTTACTTGCTTAGTTGTATCTGACTTTTTGTGACCCCATGACTGTAGCCTTCTAGGCTCCTCTGTCTGTAGACTTCTCTAGGTAGGAATACGGGAGTAGGTAGTCATTCCCTTCTGCAGAGGATCTTCCTGACTCAGGGGTCAAACCCAGTTTTCCTGCATTGCAGGCAGATTTTTACCATCTGAACCACTAGGAAAACCCAAACTACACCCCAATTAAAAAAAAATCTTTAAAAAAGATGGAGTTTGATTCTATAATACTAGAAATAACACTTTTCTAACCAAGAAAAATATGAAGCCTTTCTGGGGCCATTGTATATGACTGTGCAAGTAATATATTTTATGGATTGTCCACCTCGGGGCATCTTCTCTTATTCACACCGTCAGTTGACATGCCAGCAACAGCCCTGATCTCCCAGCACTGACATTATCAGGGGAAGTACTGCCAGGAGAAGTTTCATGGCCTCCTCTAAAGAATGAGGTGACTTTTAGTACCCACACAGAGATTCTAAGAGGCCCCTGTGAAGAGTATCTTGACTTTGAACAGGACAGAGCTATTGTTGGTTTTAGATTTTCATGTTTGCCTATTTGCCTTTAGGCCAAGAATAATTTTATTTATCTTTACTACTTTCTTGTTAATACTGGCTAAACCATTGTGTAAGAACAAAACTTTTTATTATATTAAATGATTATTAAAACTATGGCATGGTCTCAGTGGAAAGGTACTAATATATTTTTGTGTGTATGTGTGTGTGTGTGTGTTTGTGTGCATACATGCATGTTCTGTTACTTAGTTGTGTCCAGTTTTTGCAACCCTGTGGACTCTAGCCCAACAGTCTCTTCTGTCCATGAGATTTTCCAGGCAAGAATACTGAAGTAGGTTGTCGTTTCCTCCTCCAGGGGATCTTCCTGACACAGGGATCAAACCTATCTCTCCTGCATTAGCAGGCGGATTCTTTTACTGCTGAGCCACCTGGGAGGCCCAGTGTATCTTTGTACTAATATAGAAATCAGCATTTGTATATTTTACAAAAGTGGTTTAGTAGCTTAGTTTTGAAAACTGGCCTAAGTCCTGAATTTTAAATTGTTAATACAGTTTGACTTGTTCACACAAAGGGAAAGCCACCAATACATTGAGGAAGAGATTTTTAAAATCAGGTTAAAGGGGATACGTTTTCAGGAGTGGATGGCAGACTCAGACCATGCAGTAGTGAAGTGAGAGGTACAGGCATCAGACTAGGTCAAAGGTCAGACCTAGCACCGCTTTATGTTAACTGGTTCAGTTTCCTAACTGCTATGTACCTTATGCTGTGAAACATACCAACCTGTAGAGATTTCTGTCAAGATCCAAGGGTAAATGGACCCTAGAGTGGTGCATGACAGAGTGGGCCAAATAAACCTCTTATAAAAGTTTATTTTTCTTTAAAAAATGTCAACTTTTTATTGAGCTATCGTTTATGTTCAAGTTCAAATTAGGTAACATTTTTCCCCTTTGGCTTTCTTACACCTGTGTGTTGCTTCTGTCCTTGTTAGCGCCCTATCTCTAAATCCTTATACCCAATGCTATTCTTTTTAATATTTTATTATTATTGCCTGCGCTGGGTCTTCGTTGTGACACTTGGGATCGTCAGTCTTTATGCCAGCATGGGAACCTTTATGGCAGTATGGGGGATCTAGTTCCCTGACCTGGGATCCAAACCAAACTGTCTGCATCGGGAGTTTGGAGTCTTAGCTGCCAAATCATCAGGGATGTCCCCCAGTATTGTTCTTGAATTGTTCTGAGGTAAAGGTTTTTGATATTAAACATCTGGATGTGTAGTTGTTTTGTGAGATGTCTTTTTATTTCTTTTCAGTATGTTCCTTATTTATTCCTTTTCCTCATGTCCCTAACATATCCTACTTATTGATAATGTATGTTTCCCTTGTCTTTATTAGAAAACAGAGAATGTCAAAATGCATGGCAAAATGCAGCAGCATTAAGCTTTAGCTATGCATCGGTGTAGTGCCTCCCAGTTTATCAGCTTAAAAATCCTTTGAATCTCTGAAATTGAAAAATCTGAAATTTGAATTGGTGATGCATTTGAAATTATGTCAGAACACCGTTTTACTCAGACCTCCTTTTTGACGTGTGTGTGTGTGTGTGTGTGTGCGTGTGTGTGTGTATTTGTATGTGTGTTGATTCAACATGTGTATATATTCTATTTTCCCCATCTGGCATCTGATTTAGCACCAGCCTATCTAGCTGTTCTGTGTCAAGAGGGCTTTAGCCTTTTCACTATGAAAGAGAAAGAAATGAAATAATAAAAAGGAAAAGTCTTCTGCTATCTCCCCTGCCTCACTTTTTGTTTAGTTGTTTCTAAGCAAGTTTCTTGCCATTTACCTTTGCATCTGCACTGCTTATTGATTGGCAATTTTAAAATTGTTTATTGTGCTCTTTTGTTTCACTGTTCAAGAGCTAAAACAAAAGCTCCCAGGCCCTGTGAGGTACACATTTGCATGCGGTGAGCGTTGCCCGAGGAAAAAGTAATTGCTAATGCATATTTATGGGGCACAAATTTGCCATTTGTTTATGCATAAAATTATCAATAGTGCAGGGCGGCCCAGCCGTAGAAAATGGTGACCTTTTTAGCTTAATAAATAGAAATCAGCTGTTATTGTGAAGAGATCAGCCATTTATTCTGTGTTGAGGGACATTGCCGGGAAAATGCAGATTGGGACTGGCAATATCATTAAATGGAAGGCCAATGACCCTTTCCGTAGAGTCTATTATACTTTATCTAATAGGGGATAAATGACTCTGGTTGGCAAATGGAAAAAAAAGAACAACAGTTTTTTTTTTTCTTTTGTAGTTTTATAACTCTGTGGATTTTAAGCCATAAAACTGAACAGGAAACCTCATACTGACCTGTTGCTAGAATTCTCTCAAAAAATATCTGTTTTAAAGTTGCTTTTCCTATTGGTTATTCTCTATTTCAGTTTGTACCCATCAAAACAGAAAGTCTACAGGAGTATTTATATTTTACAGTAAATGTGTTTTACATTTGATATCTTAAAAATATTAAAAGTAGAAAACGATCCCCTCAAAATAAAGTTAGGAATAAGTTGTAAACTGAAGTTTACTTTTTAGAACTAAGCATAAGACTTTCTCACTCATAAGAATGGCTTCTGAGAGGACTTCTCTGGTGGTACGGTGGGTAAAAACCCTCCTGCCAGTGCAGGGGATATGGGTTCCATCTCTGATCAGGGAAGATGCCACGTGTCACAGAGCAACTACTGAGCCTGCACTGTAGCGCCCTTGAGCTGCAGCCCTGAAGCCCATGTACCTAGAGCTTGTGCTCTGCAATGAGAGAGAAGCCCCCACAATGAGAAGCCCACGCAGTGCAGGGAAGAGTAGCCCCACTCCCCGCAACTAGAGAAAGCCTGAGCACCACAGGGAAGACCCAGCACAACCACAACTAATTACTTTTATAAAACCTTCTCATCATTTCTTTTTTTTTTTTTTTTTTTTGTTTGCCATACCACATGATTTGCCAGCATCTTAGTTCCCTCAACAAGGATTGAACTCAGGGCCACGGCAGTGAAAGCATGGAGTCCTAACCCCCGAACCTTCAGGGAACTCCCAGCATATTTTCTTACTATGTAAAAACCAACAGACAGTCATTGTATCTTTTTTGGTTGTTTCACTGAAATGAAATGCCCTTAGTTTCCCCAGAGCTTGCATGAAACTATGGTTTAATGTGGTGTGATCTCACGCTACATTTTTTTTGGCCAGTGTCTCTCTGGTAGGCTAGTGATCATTTTGGTCTTTTAGTTTTTGTTGTTTTTTTTTTTTTTAAATTGAGTGTCCTCAATCATTATAGAAGTCACTATGAAGTGGAAGTTGTGTTTTCTTTTTCAGTATTGTAATGATTTGATGCACTGAAAATTTTATGTAAGTTACAAGACAAGTTAATGCAACAGAAACGTGTGAATCCACCTGGGAAGATGGTGGAGCTCTTGGAAGCTCCATGCGTGCTCCTTTGTAATTGTGAATCCTAACATGAGTGCCCTGGACTAGGTTTCAAGTTTCAACAGTGGTGGATTTGCAGCACCAGTCTTGCCCTCGTGCCACACTTGAGCACGACAGTCCATTCTGCAACATGTCACCAGTGACTGAGTAACATTTTACTGGCAGAAGTAGGTCTGTTGTTCTCTTTTAAAGTGTAGGTTGTAAATAGGATTCAGACACTAGAGTACATTAGTCCATAAAATGAATATATATTTTATGTCATTTATAAGATATTGATTTTAGGTCCATTAGATTCATGGGGCCTAGTAGGAGAAAAAACAATGATTTAATGGGTAGGTTGGAATTTCAGAAGGAAGAACAATGGTGATTAACCCTTTCTTCTTCAGCTTCCTGCCCCCGGTGTATAATATTGTCAAGGGACTGAGGAGAGGACACTAGGAGACAGGGACACTTTATCACCTGTCTTCCCTGCACTTTACAAGGGATCACAAAACAAATTTCAGCTAGATTATTACTATGTCTCTGAATGTGACAGAACAGATCACTCTCAGTTGATGACTTGCCAAAACTATCTTTTATAAGGTAATTTTTAAGTTGATGGATATATTTTATTTTCCAAAGCTCAGAGCACATTTATTTAGAGACTTAGTAATTTAAGATATTGTTTATGGAGATTAAAGATATGAAGAATACAACTTAGATTTTTTTTAAGGGTTTTTTCCTCAACTCTAAGAAAGGAAAGATCATCCAGCTGTCATGTCAGTTATACCCTTTCTTAGGCAAGTCTTAAGTGATATTGATGAGAATGACCACCATAATTTTTAAAGTAGGGTGTTGCCTGTTCCAAAAATACATAGATAATTACTGGTTTATATAAGCCTCTTTTTTGATAAGAAGATGACTGAAATATCACTTCATTTCTATGTTATTAAATTTGGATATAAAGCACTTATAATAATTCAAGTCAATTTCGCTCAACTAATGTTACTACTACCTGAAAGGAATTTCCTCTTAGGCTGTTTTGGCAGCTATATCTTCATTATTATATCTGAAAAAACCTAATTACAATATAGGTATGAAAATTTTAAAAATTCCAATCATCATTCCAGTCTTGTAACATACTGATATATTATGGTTAAAGAAAAATATGCCAACTGAAATCTGATTAGCTTAAAACTTGACCTTACATAAAGATTATGGTATCAACAAACATTTTTTTAGAACATATTTTAGTTCAGGTTTTTCAAGTTCTGTGACAAAAATATAAAAATACAGGCTCCCTCTTGTGGGTAAAATTACCAGCTGTGTATTTCTATATTGCCCACTTATGGGATATGACAAACGTTTTTGTTTCATTTTTAAGTAAAGTCTACTGTGGCAGTGTCTTTACAGTTGCTTAGATGTGACATTTCACTTTATTGATAAAAGTAAAGTTTGGGGTGCCTGTTTAGTATAATTTATTTTTAATGAAAATAGACAGTTTTTTTTTTTAATTGGCAGACCATATGTAGACAACCTTTATTTTACTGCAACAGCATAATTTCTCTTTTTTAAAACTTTTACTTTTATATTAGAGTTTAGTTGCCTAACAATGTTATGGTAGTTTCAGGTGTACAGCAAAGAGATTCAGTTATGCATATACACATATCTACTCTTTTTCAAATTATTTTCCCATTTAGGTTGTTCCAAAATATTAAGCAGAGTTCCCTGTGTTGTGCAGTAAGTCCTGGTTGGTTATCCACTTTAAATATAGCAATATTTACATGTTGATCCCAGACTCCTTAATTAACCTTTCAACCCATCTTCCCCCCACCCCCTCTTAAGCATGAGTTAGTTCTCTAAGTCTGTGAGTCTGCTCTGCTTTGTGACTTATTTTTATCATTTCTTTTTAGATTCTGCATATAAGCAGTATCATATGATATTTCTCTTTCTGACTTGCTTCACTCAATATGACAATCTCTGGGTTTATCATGTTGCTGCCAATGACATTATTTCATTCTTTTTAAAGGCTAAGTAATATTCCATTGCATATACACACCACATCTTTTTTATCCATTCATCTGTCAATAGACATTTAGGTTCCTTCTATGTCTTGGCTGTTACAAACAAGTAGCAGCATAACTTCTGATGTTCAAAATTTAATAACTTTTCTCCCTTTTAAATACTTTCCAAAGCAGTAATTAGTGAATTGATGAAATGATGTGGAGTCTTCTGTCAATGTGGTAACTTTTTGTGCTTATTAACAAAAGATCTGATATTGGAATAAAGTAAAAGCCCCTCTACTAATCATGGTTTAGATGGATAACAGTATGGTAGTGAATCTACCCTAATACCATAAGCCTTGTGACCAAAATAGTGAATAATCAATGGCATAATAAGAACGATGATGAAGAATTACTCAATTCTCCATAAATTGAACTGACAGTAAAGAGGCTGAACTGGCGCCAAGGCTGTGGCTACCACCAAGTACTGATTCTTTGCTTTCAAAAGTCTGATTCTTGAGAATTTCAACTGATTGCCAGAGATAGTTTTTGTTTTAGAACTGTCTAAGGGCTTCCCCGGTGGCTCAGAGACTAAAGCGTCCGCCTCCAATGCGGGAGACCTGGGTTCGATCCCTGGGTTGGGAGGATCCCCTGGAGAAGGAAATGGCAATCCACTCCAGTATTCTTGCCTGGAGAATCCCATGGACGGAGGAGCCTAGTAGGTTACAGTCCATGGGGCTGCAGAGTCGGACACGACTGAGCGACCTCACCTTACCTCACCTAAGGAACTGATAACAGCCAGAGTTTCATTCACTTCTGAAGGTGGCAGGAGCAATATTTTTGAAACTGGACTGGGCAGAGCAGTCACAGAGACACAAGCAAGGAATGTCAATGTAGAGACAGCTGAGTGGCTCCCACTAGACAGTTGTCGTGTTGACCTTGGCTGTCACACATTTGAATGCAATCAATGAGGACACTTGAAAGTTTTTCATAACTCATTCCAAGAAAGAAGAACCTTAATGCTACCTGTCCTAAAGTATACTCAGGATGTTTATATCAAAATTATACAAAATGAACAACTTATGATTAATAAATACAGAGGAGGGGGTGACAGAGAATGAGATGGTTGGATGGCATCACTCACTCAATGGACATGAGTTTGAGCAAACTCTGGGAAACAGTGAAGGGCAGGAGGAAGGGCAATAGGAAGCCTGGAGTCCTGCAGTCCATGGGGTCACAAAGAGTCTGACACAACTGAGTGAGAAAACAAAAATAGCAAATTACTATATAATGCCTTTAACAGAATTTATATGTATATAATAGTTTTTGGATTAATTCTTGTGGTATTATGATATCAAAGTAATGCCTCTTTTTCAATAAATAATAACTGTGTATATATATATATATAAAGATATTTATGTATCTGTATAAATTTATTTGAAAACCATAGACATCTCATGCTTCTAAAGATTTATATCTTGATATATTTACTAAAAAGGAACAATGCACTGTTAATGGTCTACTTTTATTTTTTATAGATTCCTCTTGCTAATGACACGAGTCCTGTCTGAATCTACTTACAAGATTCTGAAGCCTGAACAGAAAATTTTGGCACTGCATTGGGTAGGAAAAAGATACATTCATAAAACACATAATACATACCTTTGAAAAAATTGATTATTTTAAAAATGGAAGTTTATGTGCCTTATTTTTAATTTATAAGTAAAATATGTGACATATGCATATAAAGCTATATACATAGTCTTTTATGTTCAGATGACAACTGAATTTGTAATTATAATTTTCAGACTCATTATGAAGGTAATGTTTCTAAACTGGCAGATGAAAGCAACATTTCTTTTCTTTTCATTTCCTTAATGAGATACACATTTCTTAAAGTTGCAAAAGCTTTTCTTCTTCATTGAAATGTTTTAAAAAAAAGCGTTTGTTACTACTTTTTGTTGTTGCTGAAAAAGAAATACTCTGGGTCACAATGGGTAGGTCCCAGATTTTACAAAACTTCCCATAGGCTATTAAGTATTTCAGGGTATGTTTTTGTAAACACATACAAAAGTACAGGTTTGCTGAGGCCAAACAGGTATTTTCCAATTTGCTTGGCAGGAAAATTTATTGGGCATCTATCTGTGGGTGCGTTTATAAAATGCTTGTAAAAGTTATACTCTTGGGAACAGGAATTGAATGTTTGACCACAGACCTGGAGTTAAAAATCCTTTTATAGTTCCATGACTGACTGACTGTCGTATGAATGAGAGCAGAAAAGGTTGGAGGAAAGGCGTCCTATTGTTTAGAAATTTGTTACCGGTAAAATGGAAAAGGAATTACCTTTCTGTTTAGTTGAAGAGAATAGTGAAAAAGTTGTCTTCCTGCAGAACGCATTAAAATTTATTTCCTAATATACTTGAAAAGTCATATGATTTATGTTTCTAGAACTTCAAGATACAAGTTTATTTGTGAAAACTCTTACATTCAATGGTAGTTTTTTTATCATCTTTAAAAATGGAATTGTTTTAAATCCCCCAAATACTTTAAAATATTCATAAATAAGACTTTATATATTCACAGACAAATGAATCAAAGTAATATGGGAGAAAGCATTGTGAGTATAGCTTTAATGATAACAGAATGGAAATGGAACTGGAATAAGTCACGAATTATTGCAGATATGAAACTTTTATAGTTTTACAAGTAAAAACAGAAATATAAATAAAATTAAATGGGAAATGGAAAACTAGGACTACTTTTAATAAATACAGCAAACATCATATGTAAAGAGCTATTATTATGAGAAAGGCAGTAACATCTTAATTTAAAACAAAACAAGATATAAGAACAAATAATTAATGAAGAATGCAATTCTCACACAAAAAGCTAATAAAAGAAATGCAAAGTTATGCTTCACTTAAAATCAAACTAGTAAAAAGTAGCTTGGAATAATGGAACAAGAATGTAGGGAGTTGGGTGCATTCAGTAATGTTGGAAAAAGTTTATATTTGTTCCGCTTTCCACAAAACGATTTAACTATCTTAAGTGTTTCCAAAGCATTCTATGCAACCTTTTCACTTTACTAGTTTGGAAAGGTTTGGTTGGAAGTAATCCAAATTGTTTTAAAAAGGTAGAACTTTATCTTTTCTTATGTGAAGTCTGTGTAAAGGGATCATCAGGAGGTTCCATAGTCTTTAGGGACCCAGATCCTTCATCTTTTGCTCTGTTTTCCTGAAATTTTTACCTCATGCTTTGGGATATCCAGTATTGATATTCCATCCATAAAGTCAATATTTTAGCAGCAGGAAAAGAATATTTCTAGAAGATTTATGCTCTTTCTCTGTTGTTATTGTCGCTAAGTTGTATCTGACTCTTTAAAGTCCCATGAACTGCAGCATGCCAAGCTTCCCTGTCCTTCACTATCTCCCAGTTTGCTCAAACTCATGACTACTGAGTTGGTGATGCCATCCCACCTTCTCATCCTCTGTCGCCCTCTTCCTTCCTGCCCTCAGTCTTTCACAATGTCAGGATCTTTTCCAATGAATCCACTCTTTGCATCAGATGGCCAAAGTATTGGAGCTTCAGCTTCAGCATCAGGCCTTCCAATGAATATTCAGGGTTGATTTCCTTTAGAATTGACTGGGTTGATCTCTTTGCTATCTAAGGGAGTCTCAAGAATCTTCTCCAGCACCATAGTTCAAAAGTACCACAATTCTTAGTCACTCAGCCTTCCTTGTGGTCCAGCTCTCACATCCATATGTGACTACTAGAATAACCATAGCTTTGTCTATATGAACCTTTGTCAGCAATGTGATGTCTCTACTTTTTAATATGCTGTCTAGGTTTGTCATGGTTTTTCTTCCAAGGAGCAAACATCTTTTAATTTCACGGCTGCAGTCACCGTCCACAGTGATTTTGGAGCCCCCAAAATAAGCTGTCTCTGTTTCCACTTTTTCTCCATCTATTTGCCATGAAATGATGAGACCAGATACCATGCTCTTAGTTTTTTGAATGTTGAGTTTTATGCCACCTCTTTCTTAGCTGAAACTCTCCTTTTTCATCCTCAACAAGAGGCTCTTTAGTTCCTCTTCACTTTCTGCCATAAGAGTGATATCGTCTGCATATTGTTGATATTTCTCCTGGCAATCTTGATTCCAGCTTATATTTCATCCTGCCTGGCATTTCCCATGATGTACTCTGTATGTAAGTTACATAAACAGGGTGACAATATACCACCTTGAAATACTCCTTTCCCAGTTTTGAAAACAGCAGGAAATATTCTGGCAGCAGAAAGGGAATATTTCTAGAAGATTTATGTTCTCTCCCTATATGGATATCTTTTGAAAAGTGTCCATAGCTGTTCCACTTATATTCAATTGACTAGAACCAAGTTGCCAGACCATGACACACTTATAAAAAGTTTGGAAGATATAGTTTTATTTTGGAAGATAAATTTGAGGAAATTACTATTGTTGGAGAATAGAGACTAGATATTAGGGCACAACTAACATTATTTGGTAATTTCACTTCCAGAATTTCTGACTTAATGAAATAATTAAAAGCAACAAACTTTATGTAATTATCATTTGGAATGATGCCATGATAATAGTTTTCTGAATGTTGAGCTTTAAGCCAACACCTTCACGCTCCTCTTTCACTTTCATCAAGAGGCTCTTTAGTTCTACTTCACTTTCTGCCATAAAGAAGGTGTCATCTGCATATCTGAGGCTATTGATATTTATCTTGGCACTGTTGATTCCAGCTTGTGGTTCACCCAGCCCAACATTTCTCTTGATGTTGCCTTCTCTGATATACTCTGCATAGAAGTTAAATAAACAGTGTGACAACATACAGCCTTGACATAATATCCTTTTCCTATTTGGAACCAGTCTGTTTTTCCATGTCCAGTTCTAAGTGTTGCTTCCTGACCTGCATACAGACTTCTCAAGAGGCAGGTCAGATGGTCTGGTATTCTAAGCTCTTTCAGAATTTTCCACAGTTTATTGTGATCCACATAGTCAAAGGCTTTGGCATAGTTAATAAAGCAGAAATAGATGTTTTTCTGAAACTCTCTTGCTTTTTTAATGATCCAACGGATGTTGGCAATTTGATCTCTGGTCCCTCTGCCTTTTCTAAAACCAGCTTGAACGTCTGGAAGTTCACAGTTCACATACTATTGAAGCCTGGCTTGGAGAATTTTGAGCATACTTTACTAGCATGTGAGATGAGTGCAGTTGTGCAGTAGTTTGAGCATTCTTTGGCATGGCCTTTCTTAGGGATTGGAACGTAAACGGACCTTTCCAGTCCTGTGGCCACTGCTGAGTTTTCCAAATTTGCTGGCATATTGAGTGCAGCACTTTCACAGCATCACCTTTTAGGATTTGAAATAGCTCAACTGGAATTCTATCACTTCCACTAGATTTGTTCTTAGTGATGCTTCCTAAGGCCCACTTGACTTCACATTCCAGGATGTCTGGCTCTAGGTGAGTGATCACACCATCGTGATTATCTGGGTTGTGAAGCTCTTTTTTGTAAAGTTCTTCTGTGTATTCTTACCACCTCTTCTTTGTATCTTCTGCTTCTGCTAGGTCCATACCATTTCTGTCCTTTATTGAGCCCATCTTTGCATGAAATATTCCCTTGGTATCTCTAATTTTCTTGAAGAGATCTCTAGTCTTTCCCATTGTATTGTTTTCCTCTATTTCTTAGCACTGATCACTGTGGAAAGCTTTCTTATCTCCCCTTGCTAATCTTTGGAATTCTGCTTTTAAACGGCTATATCTTTCCTTTTCTGCTTTGCTTTTTACTTCTTTTCTTTTCACAGCTATTTGTAAGGTCTCCTCAGACAGCCATTTTGCTTTTTTTGCATTTCTTTTTCTTGTAAATGGTCTTGCTCCCTGTTTCCTGTACAAATTCACGAACCTCCATCCATAGTTCATCACGCACTCTATCAGATTTAGTCCCTTAAATCTATTTGTCACTTCCACTCTATAATTGTAAGGGCTTTGATTTAGGTCATACCTGAATGGTCTAGTGGTTTTCCTTACTTTCTTCAATTTAAGTCTGAATTTGGCAATAAGGAGTTCATGATGTGAGCCACAGTCAGCTCCTAGTCTTGTTTTTGCTGACTGTATAGAGCTTTTCCATCTTTGGCTGCAAAAAATATAATCAATCTAATTTCGGGATTGACCATCTGGTGATGTCCATGTGTAGAGTATTCTCTTGTGTTGTTGGAAATCATGAAATCATTAGCAAGTTTAATTTTCTTTATAGTTTGTACACTTTTAACAAATATGATTTAGCATTACATATTTAATATTGATTATTGAGAAATATGAAAAGTATGGAATTCCAAATCGTTACATAAGTTGCTTAGTGCCTCTGTCTGAAATACTCTGTGTGTGTCTTTTCAAGGAGAGATGAAACAGCTTATCACTCATCTTTTTTGAGTGCTTTTCATGAAGTCAGATTGCAAAAGCTTTTCTTCTCAGTAGAGCCATATACAGTTTCTCAGAAATCTTGATTGTATTTCATCCTGGCTACATATTTTTATATTAAGACAGATTGAGATATTTTTCAGTGGCATTTGACAAGCACCTTAAGGTTGTTGATAATCATTCTGATTTCAAAGACAAAGTGGGAAACTTTGAAAGACTTTTCTTTCTTGTGTCTAAGTGACGGTATTTGAGTACTGCAATTCTGGACTAAGAATATTCTCTTTTTTCTGGGAGATTTTTTTTCTTTTACCATATTATGTTGCATTAGAATATTAAAGGAGTGAGAATTTTTCTGGAAGTAAGTGAAAAGTCACAATTAGCAATCTGTGAGAAATCATGGCAGAAATTAGGATGAGAATTTTTTTTTCTCCTGACCCTAAGCTGACTTAACTCTTTGGAATTTATAAGAGAAGCATAATGTTGAGATGCATCAACTTTGCAGACATGCTGTTTGGGCTCAGTTTCTGACAATACCACTTAGGGCTGTCTACTGTTGGGTATGTTTCTTAAGCACCAACCATTCCTCGCATGTAAAATGTAAATAATAATGGAAAATAGTTTCAAACAAATATCACATGGACACTGGTTTAACTACACTGGTTATACAAAATAGGCTTTAAAAACCAAACCATTACTGGAGATAAAGTTACTCTATAAGTGATTGAAGTTTAAATTTGATTGGAAGATAGAATGATATTAACTCTAAGTGTCCCTAAGAGCATAACCTCAAGACAGATTAAGGAAAATTTGACAGAATAGCAGGGAGAAATAAACAATACACAGTAGCAGTGAATATTAACTTACTTAGTAATTGATGGAATAAAATAGAAAAGAATCAGTAGAGGGGGATAGAGTTGAAATATAAGACTAAGAAACTTGACATTGTAGACATATATAGAACCTTGCATGCAACTGCAAAATTCACATTATTTTGAAGAACAATGGAATAATTACAAAAATTGACTGTATGCTGAGTCATAAATTAGGTCTCAACTGTTTTCAAAGAATTGAAATTATACCAGTGAAATTAAGCTGCAGGTGATAACAAAAATATAGCAAGAAAAAGTTTAAAAATTAAAAAGAAATCACAATAATAATTATAAACACTTTAGACTAACTAAAAATGTGTATCTTATAAATAACAATTGTAGAACACCTATAAGAAGCATTTACTGGGAAATTTATACCTTAAATGTACTAAAGAAAATAAACTGAACATTAATAAGTCAAGACTTTATCTGAAAAAAAAAAGAATTAAAGTACAAAATTAATGAGGTCAGAAGCAAACATATAAAGAAAAGAAGCAGGACAGCCTAAAATTGTTACAAACGCTGAGTAAATGTTTCTACATTCTGATGAGACTGAACAAGTGAACAAGTGACGAGAGGAATATCTAGTATCAGAAATGACAAAGTAACATCACAACAGATGTACAGATATTAAACAGTTAATAATGAGTATCGTGAACTTCATATTACCAGGTTAATATTGGGAAATATGAAGAGTTAGATGAGTGGTCAACTTCCTAGAAAAATACATCAATAATCAAAATATTCCTAAAAATACATAACTTAGCAATATTTTCTTTAAAAGAGATAACCTGAATGATTTTATAAACATTAAGGAAATTTTATTTAGTAATCAAAAATTTTCCTACAAAAGAATTCCAAACACAGAAGGCTTCACAGGCAAATTTAAAGAAGAAGTAAGTCTAATCCTATGTAAGTTTTTGTTTTGTTTTGTTTTTCAAAAAATAGAAGAGGTAATAATCCCCAATTTATTTTATAAGGATCATATAATCTTGATACAAAACCTGACAAAAATAGTATAAAAAAGGATATTCAGGCAAATCTGTCTCATGAATAAAATGGAAAAGCTGTCAATCAAATATTAGCAAACCAATTTCAGCAATATATGAAAAAGTTCATTAATCGTGAGCAAATTTGTTTACTCCAGAAAATCAGCATTTGTTAGCATGTAAAAAAATCAGCCAGTGTAATACAAATTAAAAGATGATGATATCACATGGTTATTTCAGTTAATGCAGAAAAAGGATTTAATAAAATATTTCATTTATTCCTTATTTTTGAAGTTCCTGAAAACTAAAAACAGGAAAGAACTATTTTAGTGTGATAAGAAATACCTATTGCAATCATAAATTAAAATAGTAAAATGTTGAAATCTTTCCTAATGAGATCAAGAGCAATATCAGGATATTTGTCATTGAGCATTTTACCTATAGAGCCTAGACAATACAATAAAGCAAGATAAATGCAACTATTGGGATTGGAAAAGAAACTACCATTGTTATTGGCAGATGGTATGAATTAATATGAGCATTTAAATTTGGTGCAAACAATTCAATATGTACAAATCAACTATATTTCTATATATCAGTGTCAATTTTTACCTAGTATTTAGTAACAAGAAATGAGTAGTACATCTATAAGGAAAATTTGAAAGTTCGAGAAAGATTTTACTATATATTAAATGAAATAAATGGTGAGATATACCGTATTCATGTACAGAAAGAGCCAATATTGTAGCAATGTCCCCAAATCCAAGTAGATTTGCAATCAAAATGCCAATTGTTTGTTTTGTCTTTGTTGGTTTTTGTCTTTCTTTGTTATTTGTTTGGATTGTGTGTTTGTGTGTAAGGTTGCACGCCTTTGTGTGTACTCACCCATGTGTATGCATATGTGTGTGAGTGTGAGTAGGTGTGTATATGTGTGTGAGTGTGAGTGGGTGTGTAATGTGACAGGTTGATTCAAACATGAAAAGACAAGAAGAGTCAAGACACTCTTGAAAAGGGGGTGTATGGGTAGGATTACTTGTCCTGTTAATTTATAAAGTATTATAAATTCTGGAAGTGTGGCATTGCTGCTGGGGTAAGCAAGCAGACAAATGAGAGACACTAGAGAGCTCAGTTAAGAAGCAACAGTTAGAACCCTGTATTTAACAACTGATTTATTCAAGATTGAGAAAGGAGTACGATGGGGCTGTCTGTTGTCACCCTGTTTGTTTAATCTATGTGCTGAGCACATCATGAGAAATGCTGGGCTGGATGAGTTACAAGCTGGAATCAAGATAGGAGGGAGAAACATCAACAACCTCAGATATGCAGATGATACCACTCTAATGACAGAAAACAAAGAGGAACTAAAGAGCTTCTTGATGAGGGTGAAAGAGGAGAGTGAAAGAGCAGGCTTAAAACTCAGTATTAGAAAAACTAAGATCATGGTGTCTGGCCAGTTACTTCGTGGCAAATAGAAGGGGAAAAGGTGGAAATAGTGACAGATTTCCTCTTCTTCAGCTCTAAAATCACTGCAAATAGTGACTGCAGCCATGAAATCACAAGACGTTTGCTTCTTGGCAGGAAAGCTATGACAAACTTAGTGCGTTGAAAAGCAGAGACATTACTCTGCCGACAAAGATCTGTATAGTCAAGGCCATGGTCTTCCCAGGGGTCATGTATGGTTGTGAGAGCAGGACCATAAAGACGGCAGAACTCTGAATAACTGATGCCTTTGAACTGTGGTGTTGGAGAAGACTCCTGAGAATCCTTGGGACATCAAGGAGATCAAACCAGTCAATCTTAAGGGAAATCAACCCTGAATACTTGTTGTAAGGGCTGATGCTGAAGCTGAAACTCTAGTAATTTGGTCATCTGATGCTATCATCTAACTCATTGGAAAAGTCCTTGATGCTGGGAAAGATTTAGGGCAGAAGGAAAAGAGGATGTCAAAGGATGAGATGGCTGGATGGCATCACCGATGCAATGGACATGAACTTGGGCAGACTTTGGGAGATGGTGAGGGACAGAGAGGCCTGGTGTGCTGCAGTCCATGGGGTTACTAAGAATCAGACACGACTGAGCGACTAAACAACAGAGAGCTCAGAAACAACTCTTGCATATATGGACATTTTATTTATAATAGGGGTGGCACTTCAAAGCAGTAGAGAAATAGCAGACTTTTAAAAATACATGGTATTGGGAAAATTGACTCTTTATTGGAAAAAATGAAATGGAATCCCTACCTCACACACACACAGATATCAATTTCAGTTAGTGTAAGATGTGAAAAAAAGAGAATCTCTTAAGATACTTTCCTGTAAGAAAATCTAGGAAAATAACTTTATGACCTGAATGTAGAGACATATTCCTTAGATAAAAATGCACACATTCTACATTATTTTTTTAAAATACACTTAATCTTTAAGAGCAGTTTTAGGTTCACAGCAATATGAGCAGAAGGTTTAGAGGTTTCTCATATACCACTCCCTGCAACCCCCCTACCCACACACACATGCCTAGCCTCCCGCAACATTAACATCGCCCACCAATGTCAACATCCCTCACCAGAGTGGTACAATTTTTACAACTTCTGACACATTAGTGTCACTCACAGTTCATCATTTAGGTAGGTTGTAGTTTATTTTATAGTTTATCAAGAAAATGAAACATAAAAATGAGTGAAAAGAGAGGACATGGAGTGGCAGAATAAATTTGCAAAGATTCATTAACACACTGATATCCAGAATAGATATTTTAAAACTACAGATCAATGTGAAAATTCACATAATCCAATAGAAAAATGGTAAAAAAAAAAAAGAAATCCAAATGGCTAACAATACATGCAAATGTCAAAACATATGAAAGATGCTTAATATCAGTAATAGTCAAGGAAATACAAAGTGAGTTCACAGTGAGATGCTGCTACATATGCCTCAGAATGGGGAAAACTAAAATGGTTAGCAGGTCAAAGCAATGACAAGATTGCAGAACAATAGCAATGTTCATACAGGGCTGATCAGAACAGAAATTGGAACAGCTACTTTGGATAGATGGCTCCTACTTAAGCATAGCAATCCTAGTTATGTGTATCCTAGCAAAATATGTGCATATGAGCACCGAAGAATTGATGCTTTCAAATTGTGGTGCTGGATAAGACTCTTGAGAGTCCCTTGGACTGCAAGGAGATTAAACCAATCAATCCTAAAGGAAATCAACCCTGAATATTCATTGGAAGGACTGCTGCTGAAGCTGAAGCTCCAATACTTTGGCCACCTGATACGAAGAGCCAACTCATTGGAAAAGACCCTGATGATGGAAAAGATTGAAGGCAGGAGGTGAAGGGAGTGACAGAGGATGAGAGGGTTGTATGGCATCACTGACTCAATAGACATGAATTTGAGCAAACGCTAGGAGTTAGTGGAGGACAAAGGAGCCTGGCTTGCTACAGTTCATTGGGTCACAAGGAAATGATCACAATATAGTGACTGAACAAGAACTAAATATGTGCATACATGTATCAGGAAATACTTACAAAAATGTTCACAGTAGAAATATTTGTATTTGCCAAAAATTAGAAATAATTCACTAATCAAGAATAACATGGACAATTGTAGAATAGTCATGATGTGAAACAATGAAAATGGAAGGCTTTTAGTGATCTACTTAATATTAAGCAGAGAAAAGCAAAGACATAATACAAACAGATGATGTATGGTTGATGTGTGGTAGATTCTAGGCAAACAATTGTGTTTTTCAGAGGTGCATTATGGGTGGTAAAGCTATAAAGAAAATCAGGGAAACATTACTGTAAGAGTCAGAGGGTGCTGATCTCTAGGAATGAGGAAGAGACTGAGCTCATGGAGGGAGAATTTAGGTGAGGGAGCATTTTGGGTCCAAGGGAGAGTGCCACTGGTGCCCTTCTGGTGATTATGTGGGTGTGTGTTTTCTTATTATTTGCCTAACTGTACATATGGTGTACACATATTCAATATAATTGTTAAAGTAGTACAGCAAATAGTTATAGTAAGTTTTATTTATTTCTTTAGTGGTATATATTTTCATGAGGGAGAACTGGTTGCAAATAGCATAAACTGATACATCTTTCAAAATTAGGTAAAATAATTGAAGGTGTTTGTAAAGAATCTCCCACATTGGAAATGAAGAATAATAGACTAGTAAAATAGGCAGGTATTCTTTTCAGTGTTCTTTTTCTAAGACATGTAATAAAGGATATCAGGCATTGCCTTTAGATTGACTAGAATGTTTTGAGAACTATAAAATTATAAATATTTTATTTGTATATGAATTGAATGCATTGGCAGGTTAAACCTTTGCACCCATCAACAATACCCACAAAAAGACTTTGTTGGATATCTGATTTTATGCTGCATTGACCAAAAATAAGTTCTACACAGAGGCTTGTAAATCTAAGATTTTACAGAGGTAAGTTGAGGATAGTGGTTAGTTATACCATTGGTGGCAAGTTATTTTTGTTTTGCTTATTTCCTTCTGCATTAACATCCTTTTAAAATGTCACTGCATTTATAGTTGTTTGCTTTAACCACTTAGCCAGTTAATAATTTGTGAACCTAAGTGATTGTTATTTGTATACGCCTTTGGTCACCTTTCTCTTTTACTTGCAAATAAGCAAGCTCTTTGCTTTAACTGTTTATCAAATTCACCTTTTTTCCCCCCAGTCAACCTTATCTAGAAAGTAAAACTCTTTGCTGCCTGAAAAAAAAGAGAATAATCCCAATATATTGTAAATTGTCAAGTGAGTTCTTTATAATTAAAGATTACTCTGCAATATACAATTTTTAAGGCATTTATCCCGACAGGGTTCAGTGGCCTTTGAGAATGAGCCACTTTGTTGACAAATCTATCATCTAAATTGTGCAACATTAATGAGAGCTCAGAGCAGCACACGCTTACATTTTAATGTGGGTGGCAGTTTAAGAAGAAAAAAAACCCACCAAAACAAAATGTTGAATATGATTGAAGTTGATTTAAAAAAGGTCTGCCACCTGTGGATAAAAATGTGCATTACTCTGAACACATAATAATTAACAAGACTGAAAGGCCATGGCAAAATCCAATGACTCTCTGAAATCAAAACCCTGGTTATTATAAAAAAAAAAAAAACACACAAAAAGACACCAATTTTCATAGTAAATATGAATAACGGGCTTGTGATGTCACTTACCTGTGCAACTAATGATCCTTGCTCTATAATTTAATCCACAGTTCTTTACTGACATATGGTAGAATCCATTCCTAAAAGTATGGTCTTTGATATGAAAACCTCATTTCTTAATTAAGAACTCATTATGTGGTCTTATATTTCCTGAATTGTATAAAATTTCTATATCTCCTTTTTCATAACCATTTATAACTCACTGTAGGTCATCTTTTATTGTTGCACCTTGATCTCGTGAGTAAAATTCGTTTTTTTAATATACTTTCAGCCTAGTTTTCTCAAGTTAACCTTATAAGTAACACCATGCATATTTAAATCTAATAGCACTGGACTCATAATTTCTTCTCAACTCAAAGTTATTTGTTTAAATGCCTGATTATGCTTGATTGTCTTTATGCTCTACCTATAATATCTAAGCTCCATCTGCATAGTTTAGCATAAAGTTATTAAGCTTATTTTCTGGGTCTTTCAAGTGTATGTACATATAATGCACTGGGAGAATTTTATTAGCACAATTTGAATTGCAGAGTTCATTTCAAAATGTACATCAGCTTAAGTAACATAAAACAGTCACTGTTGAGATATTGTACTGGTCTTGGAACGAGATATTGCTACTTGAGTAGCCGATGCTGATCCTCTTGAGGCAGACCTAAAATACTAACCTGGCAGAAAATAATAGTTTATGTAGAATTCCTTTGACTAGCCTTTAGCTTCTTGATTGATAAAAAATAATGAGACATTCATGGAAAAATCACAGAAAAACTAGAATTTTATTACTTTTATTTAAAAGTCAGATGATAATATATATCTAAATCCTTTAATAATAATTGCTTGAACAGTATTCCCTTATTCAACAATTATTTGTAATTAAAAGGATTTTTCCTTCTAAATAAAATAATGCATGAATTGTTGACCAAAAGGCTTTAAAATAATGTATATAAGCAAGTAATTCCTTAGTAGTTTTGTATCTTTCTTTAGAATACTAAGCAACAAGGAAGTAGTTCTAACAATAATAATTTAATTTTAGAAAAAAACCTTGAACCCAAACCATCTCCATAAAACTTTTATAATTAGGTTGTATCTCTTCTCAATGGAACAAGTCTTGCCCACAGTCACATTCTGTAAATGAAAATACATTTTGCATAAATTAGTGAAGTTGAATTGCTGAGACATTTTATAAAATGTAATAAATATGTTCCAATTTTTAAAGTCATTAGGAACCATAATTTTAATTTTCTTAGGTGATGCGTGTATCTATGTATCTTTTAGAGAATTTTAAAAAACAATACATACCTTATAGTGAATAATTGGCGTTTTATAACATAATATTATTTGAAATGACATAATGTAAACATGATGTTTGACCTGTAATTAGGAAATTTTATTTCCTCTTAACATGATAAAGCTTTTTTATACAGTGTTGTTTTAGGCATTTCAAATCTGTGTGAAAGGAATGAACAATTTTCTTCCAAGTATTTGGAAGAAAAGTTAAATTTCTATACCACTGTCAAAATAAATTCCAGGAGGATTGAAGTTTTAAATTCTTAATAAAAGAAACTATAACAGTATTAAGAGAGTATTGGTGAGTATTTATATAAGTGGAGGGAGAGTTGGAAGTTATTATTAAGCATTGCACCAAAGGCAGAAATCACAAAGGAAAACTTTTTCTAGGTTTGATCACAAAATTGTAAAACCTTTGCATCTTAAATGATAGAAGAGACAAACCAATGAGAAACTGAGATTGTATATTTACAATCTCAGATTGTATATTGTATATTTACAATATACTGGGTTTAATGGTATAAATTGCTATTTAAAAAAATACTATTGGCAATTTAATATGTTAATTGTGAAATTAAAATATAATTTAAACTGCTTACAAATTAAGGGGAAAATAGAGTTATAACTTGAATATTGAATTAGAAGGAGGAAATCACATGGGGGCTCAGTTCAGTTCAGTTCAATCTGCATATCTGAGGTTATTGATATTTCCCCCGGCAATCTTGATTCCAGCTTGTGTTTCTTCCAGTCCAGTGTTTCTCATGATGTACTCTGCATATAAGTTAAATAAGCAGGGTGACAATATACAGCCTTGACATAATATCCTTTTCCTATTTGGAACCAGTCTGTTGTTCCAGGTCCAGTTCTAACTGTTGCTTCCTGACCTGCATACAGGTTTCTCAAGAGGCAGGTCAGGTGGTCTGGTATTCCCATCTGTTTCAGAATTTTCCACAGTTTATTGTGATCCATGCAGTCAAAGGCTTTGGCATAGTCAATAAAGCAGAAATCGATGTTTTTCTGGAACTCTCTTGCTTTTTCCATGATCCAGCGGATGTTAGCAATTTGATCTCTGGTCCCTCTGCCTTTTCTAAAACCAGCTTGAACATCAGGGAGTTCACGGTTCACGTATTGCTAAAGCCTGGCTTGGAGAATTTTGAGCATTACTTTACTAGCATGTGAGATGAGTGCAATTATGCAGTAGTTTGAGCATTCTTTGGCATTGCCTTTCTTTGGAACTGGAATGAAAACTGATCTTTTCCAGTCCTGTGGCCACTGCTGAGTTTTCCAAATTTGCTGGCATATTGAGTGCAGCACTTTCACAGTGTCATCTTTCAGGATTTGAAACAGCTCAACTGGAATTCCATCACCTCCACTAGCTTTGTTCATAGTGATGCTTTCTAAGGCTCACTTGACTTCACATTCCAAGATGTCTGGCTCTAGATTAGTGATCATCTCTTCAAGAAAATTAGAGATACCAAGGGAACATTTCAAGCAAAGATGGGCTCGATAAAGGACAGAAATGGTATGGACATAACAGAGGCAGATAGGGGCTAGATATATAAAATTTTTTTCTAAAATTCAAGGCATGCAAATTAATTGTGAGAGCCTAGTTCATTTAGCAAATTGGCAAAAATTAAAAATACCACCATAACCGAATACTGAAGAAATTTCAGTGACATGAAGCCTCTCATTTACTAAGAATAGTAGTGTCCATTGTACTGCTGCACCAAAGATTTCGTTCACACAGTGCATGTTAAAATTTGTTAATGTTGATGCTTGTGCTCTAGGGAGTTACCTTATATTACACACACACACACACACATATATATATAAAATGTGTGTGTGTGTATATATATATATATATATATATAAAATGTGTGTAGTAACGCAAAATTTAACACAGCAATTTGTAAAAAGTATGGGTTTTGCATTAAAGATATTGTAGTATTTTTATATGATGGAATATTAATTTCATGTAAAAATGGTATCAGTTCAGTTCAGTTCAGTCGCTCAGTCATCTCCGACTCTTTGCGACCCCATGAATCGCAGCATGCCAGGCCTCCCTGTCCATCACCATCTCCCGGAGTTCACTCAGACTCACGTCCAGTGAGTCCGTGATGCCATCCAGCCATCTCATCCTCGGTCATCCCCTTCTCCTCCTGCCCCCAATCTCTCCCAGCAGCAGTCTTTTCCAATGAGTCAATTTTTCGCATAAGGTGTCCAAAGTACTGGAGCTTCAGCTTTAGCATCATTCCTTCCAAAGAAATCCCAGGGCTGATCTCCTTCATAATGGACTGGTTGGATCTCCTTGAAGTCCAAGGGACTCTCAAGAGCCTTCTCCAAGACCACAGTTCAAACGCATCAATTCTTCGGCCACTGGAAAAACCATAGCCTTGACTAGGTGGACCTTAGTTGGCAAAGTAATGTCTCTGCTTTTGAATATACTATCTAGATTGGTCATAACTTTTCTTCCAAGGAGTAAGCATCTTTTAATTTCATGGCTGCAGTCATCATCTGCAGTGATTTTGGAGCCCCCCAAAATAAAGTCTGACACTGTTTCTACTGTTTCCCCATCTATTTCCCATGAATTGATGGGACCAGATGCCATGATCTTCGTTTTCTGAATGTTGAGCTTTAAGCCAATTTTTTCACTCTCCTCTTTCACTTTCATCAAAAGGCTTTTTAGCTCCTCTTCACATTCTGCCATAAGGGTGGTGTCATCTACATATCTGAGGTTATTGATATTTCTCCTGGCAATCTTGATTCCAGCTTGTGTTTCTTCCAGTCCAGTGTTTCTCATGATGTACTCTGCATAGAAGTTAAATAAGCAGGGTGACAATATACAACCTTGACGTACTCCTTTTCCTATTTGGAACCAGTCTGTTGTTCCATTTCGAGTTCTAACTATTGCTTCCTGACCTGCATACAAGTTTCTCAAGAGACAGTTAGGTGGTCTGGTATTCCCATCTCTTTCAGAATCTTCCACAGTTTATTGTGATCCACACAGTCATGGGAAACAGGAACCGTCATAAATATTCAAGAGATATTTGTTGAATGGATACATGGATGTGTATGCACACATACACACAAAGGGTTTCTATCATGCATACACAAAATACTGACAGAATATATGCTAAAATAAATAAAATACTCAATGGCTAGATTACACAATTATCTGTAATCTGATTTTTTAAAAATTTCACCTTTTAAATTCTATGTATTAGCCACCTTTCTACAATAAAAATACATTTTTATTTTAAGAAGAAATACATATTTTTTAAACTATAAATGTAAGTGTAGCAATTAAGCAGCTTCCCCCCCCCCCCGCCATGTTTTCTTCTAGTTTAATGATTTGGGATCTTATATTCAAATCTATTATCCATTTCCAGTTTATTTTTTGTGAGTGGTATATGATAGCAGTCCAATTTCATATTCCCATACACAGTTGTCCAGCTTTCTCAACATCATTTATCAAAGAGTCAATTGTTTTCCCATTTGGGGGCCCTCATTTCTGTTCCATTGGGCTGGCTGCCTATTTGATGTCAGTACCATACTGTTTTGATTTCTATAGCTTTGTAGAACTATCAGTTCAGTTCAGTCACGCAGTCGTGTCCAACTCTTTATGATGCCATGGACTGTAGCACGCCAGGCTTCCCTGTCCATTACCAATGCCTGGGGCTTACTCAAACTCAAGTCCATTGAATTGGTGATGGCATCCAACCATCTCATCCTCTGTTGTTCCCTTCTCCTGCCTTCAATCTTTCCCAGCATGAGGGTCTTTTCAAATGAGTGAGGTCTTCCCATCAGGTGGCCAGAGTGTTGGAGGTTCAGCTTTAACATCAATTCTTCCAATGAATATTCAGGACTGAATTTCCTTTAGGATGAACAGGTTGAATCTCCTTGCAGTCCAAGAGACTCTCAAGAGTCTTCTCCAACACCACAGTTGAAAAGCTTCAATTCTTCGGCACTCAGCTTTGTTTATCGTCCAACTCTCACATCCATACATGACTACTGGAAAAAACCAAAGCTTTAACTAGACGGACCTTTGTTGGCAAAGTAATGTCTTTGCTTTTTAACATGCTGTCTAGATTGGTCATAACTTTTCTTCCAAGGAGCAAACATCTTTTAATTTCATGGCTGCAGTCACCATCTGCAGTGATTTTGGAGCCCCCAAAATAAAGTCTGTCATTGTTTCCACTCCTTCCCCATCTATTTACCATGAAGGATGAGACTGGATGCCATGATCTTCGTTTTCTGAATGTTGAGATTTAAGCCAACTTCTTCACTCTCCTCTTTAAAATTTTTTTCAATATAAATTTATTTATTTTAATTGGAGGCTTATTACTTTACAATATTGTATTGGTTTTGCCATATATCAACATGAATCCACCATGGGTGTACACATGTTCCCCATCCTGAACCCCCCTCCCACTTCCCACCCCATACCATCCCTCTGGGTCATCCCAGTACACTAGCCCCAAGCATCCTGTATCATGCATCACACATGGACTGGCGATTCATTTCACATATGATATTATACATGTTTCAATGCCATTCTCACATATCATTCCCACCCTCGCCCTGTCCCATAGAGTCCAAAAGACTGTTCTATACCTCTGTGTCTCTTTTGCTGTCTCACATACAGGGTTATCGTTACCATCTTTCTAAATTTCATGTATATGTGCTAGTATACTGTTGGTGTTTTTCTTTCTGACTTACTTCACTCTGTATAATAGGCTCGAGTTTCATCCACCTCATTAGAACTGATTCAAATGGATTCTTTTTAATGGCTGGGTAATACTCCATTGTGTATATGTACCACAGCTTTCTTATCCATTCGTCTGCTGATGGACATCTAGGTTGCTTCCACGTCCTGACTATTATAAACAGTGCTGCGATGAACCTTGGAGTACACGTGTCTCTTTCATTTCTGGTTTCCTCAGTGTGTATGCCTAGCAGTGGGATTGCTGAGTCATAAGGCAGTTCTATTTCCAGTTTTTAAGGAATCTCCACACTGTTCTCCATAGTGGCTGTACCAGTTTGCATTCCCACCAACAGTGTAAGAGGGTTCCCTTTTCTCCACACCCTCTCCAGCATTTATTGCTTGTAGACTTTTGGATAGCAGCCATTCTGACTGGCATGAAATGGTACCTCATTGTGGTTTTGGTTTGCATTTCTCTGATAAGGAGTGATGTTGAGCATCTTTTCATGTGTTTGTTTGCCATCTGTATGTCTTCTTTGGAGAAATGTCTATTTAGTTCTTTGGCCCATTTTTTGATTGGGTTGTTTATTTTTCTGGAATTGAGCTGCAGGAGTTGCTTGTATATTTTTGAGATTAATTTTTTGTCAGTTGCTTCATTTGCTATTACTTTCTCCCATTCTGAAGGCTGTCTTTTCACCTTGCTTATATTTCCTTTGTTGTGCAGAAGCTTTTAATTTTAATTAGATCCCATTTGTTTATTTTTGCTTTTATTTCCAATATTCTGGGAGGTGGGTCATAGAGGATCCTGCTGTGATTTATGTCAGAGAGTGTTTTGCCTATGTTCTCCTCTAGGAGTTTTATAGTTTCTGGTCTTATATTTAGATCTTTAATCCATTTTGAGTTTATTTTTGTGTATGGTGTTAGAAAGTATTCTAGTTTCATTCTTTTACAAGTGGTTGACCAGTTTTCCCAGCACCACTTGTTAAAGAGATTGTCTTTTCTCCATTGTATATTCTTGCCTCCTTTGTCAAAGATAAGGTGTCCATGGGTGCATGGATTTATCTCTGGACTGTCTATTTTGTTCCATTGATCTATATTTCTATCTTTGTGCCAGTACCATACTGTCTTGATGACTGTGGCTTTATAGTAGAGCCTGAAGTCAGGCAGGTTGATTCCTCCAGTTCCATTCTTCTTTCCCAAGATTGCTTTGGCTATTCAAGGTTTTTTTGTATTTCCATACAAATTGTGAAACTATTTGTTCTCGCTCTGTGAAAAATACTGTTGGTAGCTTGATAGGGATTGCTTTGAATCTATAGATTGCTTTGGGTAGTATACTCATCTTCACTATATTGATTCTTCTGATCCATGAACATGGTATATTTCTCCATCTATTATTGTCCCTTTTGATTTCTTTCACCAATGTTTTATAGTTCTCTATATATAGTTCTTTTGTTTCTTTAGGTAGATATATTCCTAAGTATTTTATTCTTTTCATTGCAATGGTGAATGGAATTGTTTTCTTAATTTCTTTTTCTATTTTCTCATTATTAGTGTATAAGAATACAAGGGATTTCTGTGTGTTGATTTTATATCCTGCAACTTTACTATATTCATTGATTAGCTCTAGTAATTTTCTGGTGGAGTCTTTCGGGTTTTCTATGTCGAGGATCATGTCATCAGCTCCTCTTTCACTTTTATCAAGAGACTCTTTAGTTCTTCTTTGCTTTCTGCCAGAAGAGTGGTGTCATTTGCATATCTGAGGTTATTGCTATTTCTCCCAGCAAACTTGATTCCAGCTGTGCTTCATCTAGCCCGGCATTTTGCATGATGTACTCTGCATATAAGTTAAATAAACAGGGAGATGATACTCAGCTTTGATGTACTCTGTTTATGATTTGGAACAAGTCTGTTCTTCCATGTCCAGTGCTAACTGTTGCTTCTTGACATGCATACAGATTTCTCAAAAGGCAGGTCAGGTGGTCTCGTATTCCCATCTCTTTCAGAATTTTCCAAGTTTGATGTGATCCATGCACTTAAAGTCTTTGGCATAGTCAATAAAGCTGAAATATATGTTTTTCTGGAACTCTCTCACTTTTTTGATGATCCAGCGGATGTTGGCAATTTGATCTCTGGTTCCTCTGCCTTTTCTAAATCCAGCTTGACCATCTAGAAGTTCTTAGTTCACATACTGTTGAAACCTGGCTTGGAGAATTTTGAGCATACTTTACTAGCATGTGAGATGAGTGCAACTGTGGTAGTTTGAACATTCTTTGGCATTACCTTTCTTTGGGATTGTATTGAAAACTGACCTTTTCCAGGCCTGTGGCCACTGTGGAGTTTTCCAAATTTGCTGGCATATTGAATGCAGCACTTTCACAACATCATCTCTTAGGATTTGAAATAGCTCAACAGGAATTCCATCACATCCATTAGCTTTGTTTGTAGTGATGCTTCCTATGGGCCACTTGACTTCACATTCCAGGATGTCTGGCTCTAGGTGAGTGATCACACCATCGTGGTTATCTGGGTCATGAAGATGATTTTTGTACAGTTCTGTGTATTCTTGCCACCTCTTTTTACTATCTTCTGTCTCTGTTAGGTCCATACTATTTCTGTCCTTTATTGTGCCCATTTTTGCATGAAATGTTGAAATGTTCCCTTGGTATCTCTGATTTTCTTGAAGCGATCTCTAGTCTTTCCCAGTCTATTATTTTCTTCTATTTCTTTGCACTGATCACTGAGGATGGCTTTCTTAATTCTCCTTGCTATCCTTTGGAACTCTGCATTTAAATGGGTATAACTCTTTTTCTCTCCTTTTCCTTTTGCTTCTCTTCTTTTCTCAGCTATTTGTAAGGCCTCATCAGACAACCATTTTGCCTTTTTGCATTTGTTTTTCTTGGGGATGGTCTTCATCACAGCCTCTTTTACAGTGTCACAAACCTCTCTCCATAGTTCGTGAGGCTCTCTATCAGATCTAATACCTTGAATTTATTTCTCACTTACACTGTATAATCTTAAGGGATTTGGTTTAGGTTATGCCTGAATGGTCTAGTGGTTTATCTTCTTTCTTCAATATAAGTCTGAATTTGGCAATAAGGAGTTCATGATCTGAGCCACAGTCAGCTCCTGGTCTTGTTTTTGCTAACTATATAGAGCTCTTCCATCTTTGGCTGCAAAGAATGTATCAGTCTGATTTTGGTATTTACCATGTGGTAATGTCCATGTGTAGAGTCGTCTCTTGGGTTGTTGGAAGAGGATGTTTGCTATGACCATTGCATTCTCTTGGCAAAATTCTGTTAGCCTTTGACCTGCTTCGTCTTGTACTCTGAGGCCAAATTTCCCTGTTACTCGTATCTTTTAACTTCCTAGTTTTGCTTTCCAGTCCCCTATAATGAAAAGGATATCTTTTTTGAGTGTTAGTTCTAGAAGGTCTTGCAGGTCTTCATAAAACCGTTCAACTTCAATTTTTCAGCATTACTGGTCAGGGCATAGACTTGGATTACTGTGATATTGAATGGTTTGCCTTGAAAATGAACAGAGATCATTCTGTTTTTGAGATTGCAACCAATTACTGCATTTTGAACTCTTTTGTTGAGTATGATGGCTACTCCATTTCTTCTAAGGGATTCTTTCCCACAGTAGTAGATATAATGGTCATCTGAGTTAAATTCACCCATTCCAGTCCATTTTAGTTTGCTGATTCCTAGAGTGTCGACGTTCACCCTTGCATCTCTTGTTTGACCACTTCCAATTTGCCTTGATTCATGGACCTGACATTCCAGGTTCCTATGCAATATTGCTGCTAACAGCATTGGACTTTGCTTCTGTCACCAGTCACATCCACAACTGGGTGTTGTTTTTGCTTTGGCTCCATCCCTTCATTCTTTCTGGAGTTATTTCTCCACTGATCTCCAGTAGCATATTGGGCACCTACCGACCTGGAGAGTTCATCTTTCAGTGTCCTATCATTTTGCCTTTTCATATTGTTCATGGGGTTCTCAAGGCAAGAATACTGAAGTGGTTTGCTATTCTCTTCTCCAGTGGACCACGTTTTGTCAGAACTCTCCTATACTAGTTTGAAATCAGGAAGTGTGATACTTCCAGCTTTATTCTTCTATCTCATGATTGCTTTTTGTTGTTGTTGTTGTTCCATACAAATTTAAGTATTGTTTTTTCTATTTCTGTGAAAAATGGCCATTGGAATTTTGATAGAGATTATATTGAAAAGTTGAAATTTAGTCACTCAGTCGTGTCTGAGTCTTTGGGACTCCATGGACTATACAGTGCATGGAATTCTCCAGGTCAGAATACTGGACTGGCTAGCCTTTCCCTTCTCCAGGGACTCTTCCCAACCCAGGGATCAAACCCAGGTTTCCCTCATTGCAGGCGGATTTGTTACCAGCTGAACCACAAGGGAAGCCAAATGTTTTTCTCATGATAGCATTTTTTTCCTAATTATGTCATTTCTATAGATGTAGATTGCTATATAGACATATCTAAATATTTTTGCTATTTTAATTAGAGAAGAAATTAGGATGACGAAATGTTTTTCAGAATTTTCAATATATTAATGTCTATGTGGCTAGGATAATATGCTATAATACTGCCACCAAGCTTATCTGGGATTTACTCACAAAATGCCAGTGGTGGCTTTGGGGTATACTGCTTCAGAGTTGTCTGGTGTTACATCATTCGATCATTCATGTTGTGCCAACTTTTGCCTTCATTTGAATCCCACTTGATGTCCCAGTGGCACTGAGAATAATACCCTAGAAGTCAGATTTTAGAATATTTTGTGTAATGGACAATAGAAATCACTTCTTATTAAGATACTCACTTTTGAAAACCATCGTTAAATTCTTCTACCACTCTACTAGCATTTTCATCGTCCCTTTTAAAAAAATGAAGCAGTTATCTCATTATCATGATCATAATTCATCTATGAATTCATATATGTAACTGCAGTTGGGTTTTTAAAAAGTTCTCCTGCATTCTCTCTTTTTCTCACTTTCATAACTGAACCCTTCAATAAAAAAGTGATTATTACCATAAAATGATCCAGAAGACAAAGCAATTTGTTAAAATAAAATAAAATATATTTGATAGATTATTCAAATGAACTCATCTCTTTGGATTAAAAAAATCCTTCACAAAATGAATTCTATATTCTTCCACTATCCAACATACCTCTGGTAGATACATGAATTTTGGTGCATGACCATTTACTATATCTTTAAATTTTATATGTACTGATATTTAAAAGCATAAAAAAATTTTACTTTTAGGAGTAGTTTTTTAACAGTAAACAGTATGTTTTCAGCAATAAACAATATGATTTTAAAAGAAAATGTATACATTAACACTAACAATTTTAGAAAGGAGTAACAGTTGCTGACTTAAAGAACCCACAATGTTGATAGACCCTTAAATAGAAAATATTAAAATGTTTATGTAATGCCATTAGAATACAGAAGGGTAAGTAAACTGAACAGAAATGGAAGATCAAAGCTAATTTTAACATTTGTATTTATTTAAGAAACCATTGTATTTATTATTTTTATCCCCACGTCTCTCTTTTGTTTTAAAAGTACTATTATTTAAGAGTAAGAAATGTCTATGTCAGAATACCCAATTTACATTAAAAACCAGACCTTAAGACTATCTGTGAGGCAGAAATAATCCAACTATTATTTCTGGTATAAAAAGTTTTCTGAATAACATCATTTGCCCAGAAGCTATTTTCCAACCTAATAACTCTTGGAATTACAATCTAAAATTTTAGGAGGATTAAGGCTGCATGGCACTAGAAAGTATAAGTGTCCAAGAATGTGACCAGAGGTAAAATCTGATTTAAAATCTCTTTGAGGAAAATCCAGTTTGAAACAGTAGTCTTGAGAAATGTATACATTTTGCTCAGCAAGCTTGTCTTAGTTAAACATGTACTAAATACTTGCATAGGAATCTCCAAGACATTCATTAACAGGGGTTTTAATCTACTTTTAAAAAATTTTAACCACCTGCTTCAGTTCCCTTTGAACAAAATTACTGATGGTGGACAGAAATATGGCACCACACCTTCTGTACTGGTTTGCCTTTTTAGTAATTTCCTTCCTTTTGAGATATTTTGGAGTTGATATGTGATGCAAACCCAGTGTGGAGACCCATTTAAAATGTGCCTACCATCTTTCCATTCCAGTATGTTTGTAAATGTATCAAGAGTTGGTTGGATAAAAAGAAAGCAGAATACATCTCTGTGTAGCAGTTGTTGGTGTCATCAACATGTTGATGATGATACCATCAACATGTCAAGCATGATGCCGGTGGTGGCAGAGGATACAGCAACATGTTAAAAGGGATAAGTTAAAGTGAGTGAAAGTTGCTCAGCTGTGTCTGACTCTTTGCAATGTCATGAACTGTAACCTGCCAGGCTCCTCTGCCCGTGGAATTCTCCAGGCCAGAATACTGGAGTGGGTCTCCAGGTGAATCTTCCCAACTAGGACAAGAGGGATACTGGGCCTAAAAATAATTGTAAGGTATCAGGGTATAGTTGACGGTGAGTGCATCAGTACCTCTAGTAAAAGGCAAAATGCAAAGATTCATAGCTTGCATCTGAGAACTTCTCTTCTGGATGCTGTCTTTCATAGATGCCACTTTTCTCAAGATGGTATCAGCTGACCAGTAGTTTAATCATAGGCGTTTACTGTAACGTTTGTCCATGTTGAGAACCTGAACTTCACATCTTTTAGAAACAGTAATTTAAAATGTGTTGTTCCACAATGTCTTGGAGAAACCCAGTGATGACAACTCATTTCAGATCAGTTCAGTCACTCAGTCACATCCGTCACCTTGTGACCCAAGGTGTGGAACACACCAGGTTTCTCTGTCCATCACCAACTCCCGGAGTTCTCTCAAACTCATCTCTATTGAGTCAGAGATGTCATCCAACCACCTTATCCTCTCTTGTCCCCTTCTCTTCCCACCTTCAATCTTTCCAGCATCAGGATCTTTTCCAATGAGTCAGTTCTTTGCATCAGGTGGCCAAAGTATTGGAGTTTCAGCTTCAACACCAGTCCTTCCAATGAATATTCAGGACTAATTTCCTTTAGGATGGACTGGTTGGATCTCTTGCAGTCCAAGGGACTCTCAAGAGTCTTCTCCAACACCGCAGTTCAAAAGCATCAATTCTTCAGTGCTCAGCTTTCTTCACAGTCCAACTCTCACATCCGTAGATGACTACTGAAAAAACCATAGCCTTGACTAGACAGACCTTTCTTTGCAAAGAAATGTCTCTGCTTTTTAATACGCTGTCTAGGGTAGTCATAACTTTTCTTCCAAGGAGTAAGCACCTTTTAATTTTATGGCTACAGTCACTGTCTGCAGTGATTTCGGAGCCCACCAAATAAAATCTGCCACTGTTTCCACTGTTTCCTCGTCTATTTGCCATGAAGTGATGGAACCAGATGCCATGATCTTAGTTTTCTGAATGTTGACTTTAAGCCAACTTTTTCACTCTCCTCTTCCACTTTCATCAAGAGCCTCTTTAGTACCTCTTTGCTTTCTGCTGTAAGGGTGGTGTTATCTACATAACTGAGGTTATCAATATTTCTCCCGGCAATCTTGATTCCAGCTTGTGCTTCATCTAGCCCAGTGTTTCTCATGATGTACTCTGCATAGAAGTTAAATAAGCAGGGTGACAATATACAGCCTTGACGTACTCCTTACACTATTTGGAACCAGTCTGTTGTTCCATGTCCAGTTCTAACTGTTGCCTCCTGAACTGCATACAGATTTCTTGAGAGGCAGGTCAGGTGGTCTGGTATTCCCATCTCTTTCAGAATTTTCTACAGTTTATTGTGATCCCCATAGTCAGAGGCTTTGTCATGGTCAATAAAGCAGAAATAGATGTTTTTTCTGAGACTCTGTTGCTTTTTCCATGATCCAGCGGATGTTGGCAATTTGATCTCTGGGCCCTCTGCCTTTTCTAAATCCAGCTTGAACATCTGGAAGTTTATGGTTCACATACTGTTGAAGCCTGGCTTGGAGAATTTTGAGCATACTTTACTAGCATGTGAGAGGAGTGCAACGGTGTGGTAGTTTGAACATTTTTTGGCATTGCCTTTCTTTGCGATTGTAATGGAAACTGACAATTTCTAGTCCTGTGGCCACTGTGGAGTTTTCCAAATTTGCTGGCATATTGAGTGAAGCACTTTCACAGCATCATCTTTTAGGATTTGAAATAGCTCAACTGGAATTCCATCACCTAGCTTTGTTCGTAGTGATGCTTCCTAAGGCCCACTTGACTTCACATTCCAGGATGTCTGGCTCTAGGTGAGTGATCACACCATTGTGACTATGAAGATCTATTTTGTATAGTTCTTCTGTGTGTTCTTGCCACCTCATCTTAATATCTTCTTCTGTTAGGTCCATACTATTTCTGTCCTTTATTGAGCCTATCTCTGCATGACTAGGACTTTCTGGTGGCTCAGATGGTAAAGCGTTTGTCTACAATGCGGTAGACCCGGGTTCAGTTCCTGGGTCAGGAAGATCTGCTGGAGAAGGAAATGACAATCCACTCCAGTACTATTGCCTGGAAAATCCCATGGACAGAGGAGCCTGGTAGGCTACAGTCCATGGGGCCGCAAAGAGTTGGACACTACTGAGCGGCGTTCCTGTATTCCGTTCCTGTATCTCTGCATGAAATGTTTCCTTGGTATTCTAATTTTCTTGTAGAGAGCTTTATTTTTTCCCATTGTATTGTTTTCCTCTATTTCTTTGCACTGATCACTCTATATAATCATAAGGGATCTGATTTAGGTCATACCTGAATGATCTAGTGGTTTTCCCTACTTTCTTCAATATAAGTCTGAATTTCACAATAAGGAGTTCATGATCTGAGCCACAGTCAGCTCCCTGTCTTGTTTTTGCTGACTGTATAGAGCTTCTCCACCTTTGGCTGCCAAAAATATAATCAATATGATTTTGGTATTGACCATCTGGTAATGTCCATGTGTAGAGTCTTGTCATGTGTTGTTGGAAGAGGGTGTTTACTCTGACCAGTTCGTTCTGTTTGGAAAACTCTGTTAGCCTATGCCCTGTTTCATTCTGTACTCCAAGCCAAATTTTTTCTGTTACTCCAGGTGTTTTCTGACGTCCTACTTTTGCATTCCAGTCCCCTATCGTGAAAAGGACATCTTTTTTGGGTTTTAGTTCTAGAAAATCTTATAGGTCTTCATAGAACCATTCAATGTCAGCTTCCTCAGCATTTCTGGTCAGGGCATAGACTTGGATTACTGTGATAATGAATGGTTTGCCTTGGAAATGAACAGAGATAATTCTGTCATTTTTGACGTTGCATCCAAGTACTGTATTTTGGGCTCTTTTGTTGACTTTGATGACTACTTCATTTCTTCTAAGGGATTCTTGCCCGCAGTAGTAGATATAATGGTCATGTGAGTTAAATTCACCCATTCCAGCCCATTTTAGTTCACTGATTCCTAAAATGTCGATGTTCACTCTTGTCATCTTCTGTTTGACTACTTCCAATTTGCCTTGATTCATGGACCTAACCATTCCAGGTTCCTATTCAATATTGCTCTTTATAGCATCGGACTTTGCTTCCATCACCAGTCAAATCCACAGCTGGATGTTGTTTTGCTTTGGTTCTGTCTCTTCATTCTTCATTTCTCCATTGATCTCCAGTAACATATTGGGCACCTACCAACCTGGGGAGTTCATCTTTCAGTGTCCTATCTTTTTGCCTTTTCATGCTGTTCATGGGGTTCTCAAGTCAAGAATTCTGAAGTGGTTTGCCTTTCCCTTCTCCAGTGTACTACATTTTTCAGAACTCTCCGCTATGACCCGTGTGTCTTGGGTGGCCCTACACAGCATGGCTCATAGTTTCATTGACTTAGACAAGGCTTTGGTCCATGTGATTAGATTGGTAGATTATGATGAGATATATAGTATTTAGCAAATATGGTTTGAGAGATATGTAATTCTTTTGAGATACCCTGAAATCCACCTCTGAACTAAGACAGAGTTGCAAAGAGCTGTGTCCCTGACTTCTGATGACTCCAAATAAGCAATTTTTATGACTTATGCTTTAATGAGGTATCACTGGTCCTCATGAGGGCTGCTATATGAAGAAGCCTTTATGGGTATTTTATGCCTACCAAGAGTTGTGTCACAATGAAGTTGCCTATTTCATTATGAATGCAGAAATATTTCATTGCAACCTGCCATATCCACTCTTAAAGTCTACTTGTGAGAATTTTCTAACTCCTCTTATCATATGCTGTTCCTGATATATATGTATATATATAATATTTATTTATATAAAATAGTAAGTGCCATTTATCTAAAGCATGTGTGTGTGCATGGTAAGTCACTTTAGTCATGTCCAACTCTTTGTGACCCTATGGACCATAGTCCGCCAGGCTTTCCTCTGTCTCTGGGATTCTCCAGGTGAGGATGGTGGAGTGGGTTGCCATGCCCTCCTCCAGGGATTCTTCCCCACCCAGGGATTGAACTTGCATATTTTAAGTCTCCTGCATCAGCAGGTGGCTTCTTTACCACTAGCACCACCTGGGAAGCCCATCTAAAGCAGGAGTACATAAACTCTTTTCATGCATTTTATGCATTTACTGTTCATCCTCTTTAATGCTTAAATCAATGTGACTACATTTTTTAGTAGACAAGTTAGCTGAAGGAGGTCCAAAGATATTAACTTACTGTTATAAAATAAGTTGTGCGGATGTAGTGTACTGGATGATGACTATAGTTACTAGACTATTTTTGTGTGATGATCCCTGTGTATTGTGTAACTGACCAACGTTCCTTTAGTCATTCACTACTAAAAAGCTTTGTGCCAAGATTGGAGTCTCCCTAGCCAAAGGTATAGATATTGATGGAATGTATTTATCATCATTGTACCCCTCCTTTTGTTTTTATTTCTAGCGTGTCATATACTTCTAACTGGTATCCTGTTATATTTCACGTGTCAGAGAAGGAAGATATGACACATGCAGGGAATGATAGAGGGACAAGCTGTGGAGAAGTGAGAATTCCAAAAGACATAGCCAACCAGTCCATTCTAAAGGAGATCGGTCCTGGGTGTTCATTGGAAGGACTGATGCTAAAGCTGAAACTCCAATATTTTGGCCACCTCATGCAAGGAGTTGACTCATTTGAAAAGACCCTGATGCTGGGAGGGGTTGAGGTCATGAGGAGAAGGGGACAACAGAGGAAGAGATGGCTGGATGGCATCACCGACTCAATGGACATGAGTTTGAGTGAACTCTGGGAGTTGGTGATGGACAGGGAGGCCTGGTGTGCTGTGATGCATGGGGTTGCGAAGAGTCGGACATGACTGAGCAACTGAACTGGACTGAAGTGAAGACAATGATATCTGAGGTGAACCTTGAGTGGTGAAAATGAGGAGAACTTGAGACAATGTTAGCAAAGGGGCTGAGAAAAACCATGAGGTTCATTTTGGCTCAGAAATATTGAGACAGCAGTGACATAATCAGTCTGTAAATTTGAGGTTGTTTAATCCAGGGACATTATGCCTAATCTTATCTGATTTTAATAAATAGTAAGAGTCCACTGATTTGTTTTCTCCCCAAGAAAAATGTCAATATTTAGCATGCTTTTTTCCCTACAACAGGGCTTTTATATGGTATGTGGCATGATATGGATTTTGGGTGAGAGGGGGAATTGTTGGAATTCAAGAGACCAAAAATAAAGTGTAATATAAATTCCACAATAGAGACTTTATAGATGCATTTGATGAGAGCAGTGCTGGTAACCACGGTGATTCTACAAATTCATCTGAATGACACTTTATTATACAGCTTTATGGCTGATATACTACCAAACTGTTTATACTGAGTCCATCAGCTAAAGTCTAGCTGAGTCCATCTTTTCTTTTCTTTTCTATTTTCTTTTTTTTCTCTTCTCATCCTTTTCTCTTTTCTCTATTGTCATTGTTTTGAGTATACATTTTTATAATAAAATGAGGTATATATTGACATGCAGTATTATATTAGTTTCAAATGTCCAACAAAGTGATTCAATATTTTTGTATACTGTGAAATGATCGCCACAGTAAGCCTAGTTGACAGCCATCCCCATATGTATTTATTTATTTATTTTTCTTATAGTGAATTTTAGGGCTTCTCATGTGGCGCTAGTGGTAGAATACTCTAGTGCCAATGCAGGAGACGCAGGAGATGTGGGTTAGATCCCTGGCTTAGGAATACCCTTGGAGGAAAGCATGACAACCCATTGCAGTATTCATGCCTGGAGAATCCCACGGACAGAGCAGCCTGGCAGGCTATGGACCATAGAGTCGCAAAGTGCCGGACACAACTGAAACGACATAACATGCCCAGGAATTTTAAAATCTTCTATCTTAGCAACTTTCAAATATACAATACAGCATTATGTACAATCTACAGTCACCGTTCTGTACATCACATCCTCGTGACTTAGTTCTTTATTCTATAAGTTAATACCTTTGGACCTCCTTCAGCTAACTTTTCTTCTCAAAATTTTAGCCACACTGATTTAGGCAGTATAGAGAGTGAATAGTAAAAGTATAAAAAGAGAGTTAAAAATATACTCTTGTTTTAGATATACTGCAGTTAATTTTTTCTCTCTAAAATTTAGTGTTTCCCATTTTGTCACAGTCTATATTTTAAATCTCAGTGACAAGAATATAGCTAACATATGTTGAACACTCATAAGCACTTTATAAGCATTTTACATGTGTCAAACATTTTAGCTCTCAGACAATTCTATGAGATGTTTTATTATTATTTCAATTTTGCATTTGGGAGAACTGAGGCACAAAAATTTTTAAAGTCTTGCTCAGGCTTACACAAGAGAATTAAAAGACAGCTTCTGAGTTTGAATCTAGACAGTCTTGTTCTGGATCTTATACTCTTAATAGTATGCTATTTCATGAACCCAAAGTTGAGGGACATTATTACCTAAATTTAATGTCCCTCCAGAGACTAAAATATGAATCCTCGATTAACCTTCTAGATTTATCATCAGAACTCCAACCCTTGAGAGCTAAGAGGCATATGATCCACCTTCCCATTCATTGCCAAAAACCTCTTTTCAACATTATTATAGATAATTTCCCCTCCTCATCATAGATCCTTTAAAAAGAAAGGTTAATGCATCACAAGAAAGTTCATTCTACTTTGGAGCATCTCTGTTTGAAAAATACCAACCTAAAACATCTGTTCTCTCCTTTACCAGTTTTTACATCAATTAGACATGAGTGAAAACATACTGGTTAGCAGTGAGTGTTTTGTAGTAATAATCATAGCTAACATTTATTCAGTACTCACTGTGTGCTAGGGTTTTTCTAAATGATTTCTGTGGATTAACTCTGACCGTTATTTACAATCCAGAGACATGGATACTAAGTGAGAGGGACATCAAGTAATTTGCCTGTGTCCACAGTTAATAGACAAAACCAGCCTTCTATCCCTGTACAACTTGTACCAAGCCCTGTCTCCTGAGTTACCTTTTATCCATCATACTCTTTCCCCTCAATCAACCCATCTCTTATCATTGACTCAATAAAATAAAAAAAGCCTCTTGATCATGCCTTTTAAGTTTGTCTCCTTTTTGCTGAGACAGCTTTTATTCTGATACTTCCTACCCACTTCACCTCACTCCATCCCACCACCCCTACTCCCTCAAGTTACTATTTGTATCAGTGAGGTAGCTTTCTGCGAGTTGTCTTTCCCCCAAGAGTTTATTATTTCTACTTCTGTATCTTTGCACCTGTAATTCTACTTGGAATTCTTTTTTTTTTCCACTCTCTTTGTCACTTTTTAAACTTTAATTTTTCTTTCAGAGTCTAATTTAATACCAGACCTCTTCAAGAGAACAAGCAAACTAAAGTTTCCTCCCTTGCTAAAGAATTATCCTATGGAATTAGAGAATCTAAGACATGCAAAATGACCCTGGACAGTTTTTAGGCTGGTTCAACCTCATTGCAGAAATTCTTTCATATCATTGTTTGTAAATCACCATCTCACTTGAATGTTTTTGGTCATGGGTATTTCATTTCTTTTCATATCAGTCAGATTCAGCGTTGGACACCTCTGATACTTAGAAAGTTTTTCCTTTTAATAAGTTGTATTTTCCCTCCCAGTAATGGCTTGTCATTGATCATAGTGCTTTCATTTAATCTATTTCATTGATTGTATTCCATTTAGCACTTTGTAGTATGTTAATTGTATGGTTCTTGAGATCTGTCTCTCCAGTAAGTCTGAAAACCCCTTTTAATTAAAAATCATAATTTATGCTTTCCTTTTTCACTCAGTGCCTTACGAACTTTTTAGCATAGACTAGATATACAGTAAATACTAAGTAAACAGTACATTGAACTAGACTAATAGTTCAATTTATGCGCCTGTATTGTTGTTTGGTCACTAAGTTGTGTCCAACTCTTTGCAACCTCATGGACTGCAGCATGCCAGACCCCCCTGTCCCCTATCATCTCCCAGACTTTGCCAAAATTCATGCCCATTGAGTTGGTGATGCATCCTACCATCTTATCCTCTGTCACCCTCTTCTCCTCCTGCCTTCAATCTTTCTCAACATCAGGGTATTTTCCAGTGAGTTGGCTGTTCATCAGGTGGCCAAAGTATTGCAACTTCAGCTTCATCAGCATCAGTCCTTCCAATGAGTATTCAGGGTTGATATCCTTAGTACTGATTGGTTTGATCTCCTTGCAGTCCAAGGGACTCTCAAGAGTCTTCTCCAGCACCACAGTTTGATTACATCAATTCTTCGGCACATGTGTATATGTGTGTATTATATATATAGTTATGCAAGCAAAAGTGGATTTTTTGTATTAACCTAGCAATTACACACAATAATAATAGTGCCCAAGGATAGTTAGAGTAATTCCTAACTTATTTTCTCTCTCTCTCCCCCTCTACACACACACACACACACACACACACACACACACACACACACACAGCTTGCACTTTGAATGTATGGGATGGCAGGTCCCTATGGTGTCCAGCACACATTCATATCACACTTTTATGACAAATATTTCAAATATTTTAATGTATTTTGCTCTTTAGGAAAAACTACCAGAAATCGAGATCCGCTACCCAGTGAATTGAAACCTAGATAGGGTAGTACCTTTACTTCTGGAGAGGTGGACTAGAAGAGTGAATAAGAGTGGAGCTTTTGGACTTACTAGTCCCTGACTAGCTGTGAGATCCTGAACAACTTCCTCAATTACTTGTTGCTCAGTTTTTCCATCTCTAAAATTGAGATAATAATACCTATTTCGTGGACGTTTGAGCATCAAATGGATTGATGTATAAGGTACATAGAGCACATATCTAGACTTCAATAAATGGTATTATTACTGGTAGAAAGAACTCACCTAGCATCTGAGAGAAATATTATAGCTAAGATAATATAAGAAGGAGCTCTAATGATCCCTAGTGATCATACTTACTTTAGTTCATTTTTCAAAACTCTATACATGTTTATTTTTCAGAGAAATTCTTATGATTTTTCTTTTGCAGTGGAGCAGCTAGTTCAATCCACCTTACTTTTTAGACATTTTCTAATATTTATTTAACATTTCTGTTTGTTTAATATTTCTATTATTTGCTAACACAAATAATATCTATTTTGATATTTTTATCAATGTTATTTTTAGAAAACAGCCAAATAATCCTCAATCTTGACTTATTTTTGATTGCCCAAGCATTTAAAGTGACAAATAAATGTAAAAGTGTCAAAGGAGCTTAGTTTTATAAGCCAATGATGATAAAATGCTATTATGATGTTTTATAGCACTTTGCAGTTTTTAAAGTGCTTTCTTATGCATTATGTCATTCAACGTGCTAACATAGTAATTCTCGTTTATAGTTACTACTCTGATGTAAACCATGTTCCATTTATCAGCTGAGTCTACCAAATTCACGGAACTTTTGGAGGCCATGGGCTTTTAAAATAAAATGTAAAAATATATTCAAGAGTCACCAGTTGTACAATGAAAAGCACTGTCACCCAACTCCTTGCATGGAAGGTTGGAAGAAGGACTAAATAAAAACTGGAGCTTCTATCCTGTCAATCTAAAATTTACAAGCCAAATTATGATATAGAGAAACCAAAAGGCACCTGGAAAAACTTTGTGGATCATTCATGTATACATACATGTGTTGTATACATAAAGCTATATGGTAAACATAGGAAAATATTATTTTGAAAAACATGATTTCTGCAAAATACAAAGCATAAGATCACATGAGAAAATGATTAGAAATTTGAAGATTCTGATTTGGAAATTTTGTTTTTCATAAGAACTTTGTCTGACTTTTTGATTACCTTGAATACCTCTTCCCCGCAAGTAAGACTGAGAATATGGGTCCATGTATAAGGTAGCTGACAATGACTTTCTGTACTCACAAAGCAAAGCTGGCCACTCAAACTTGTAAAAAGCCCTCTACCTCTCTTCACACTTCCAAAGGGTTAACTGAGAAGTGATCTATTGTATTCCTGATGGTTTTCTCCACGGAAAGCCCAGTGGACTTTTTTAGGGGACTCTAAACAATGAGCTCAGTGAGGCTTTTCTGTCTAATTACTCAAAGACAGGGATGCTAAAGAGGAATTAATGACAGTTGACAAGTGCAATTAATAATTATAGCAAAGCCGGGAGTCATGCAGCAGGCAGATGACAATAACGGGGTAGCTGTACATGGCAGCTTTCATCAGTGTGTGCTCTGTGTGTGTGTTTAAAGTGAGAGGCTTTGTGCAGAATGGGCCACGCTTCATGCTGACAGGGTAGGAACTATAATTCAGCAACTCTAATGCATTGAGTCAGTCATATTCTCATTCATGCTCTCTTCTCCTCTCTCTCTCTGCTTCACCCCCCCTGCCCCCCCCCGCCCCTCTCCTCCCTCCTTGCTTTCAGCTCTTCCAATCTGGTGGAAGATGCATAGTGTAACTTAAACAAAACTTAACAGGAAAGAGCTACAGTTTAGCTTGCAGGATCAGCTGGTGACAAAGCTACTTAAAATTCTTGGTGGGCAACTGAGAGAAGGGCCAGGAAAAGGCGGTCGCAGAAGTGGGATTTCCATATCAAAGGGCAAGCTTTGGCTCTGAATGGTAATTAAAGTACCCCAATTTCATCTTTCTGGTCAAGTCATGAAAGAGGAAAAAAATTAGAGAAGAATTTTTCACTCCCTTCAGACTCCAGAAACGAAAGCCACAAATTAAATGAAAGTTGAGCTAAAAGGTGTCTAACACTTCGATCTTTCTTTGCATCTAATAGAAGCTATGAATTTTCTCAAGCATTTATTCAGTTCACATCTTCATTCGGCCTGATTATGAAGGGTATAATGTCTGCTTACGTTTATTGCTCACACATCTTGGGCTTCCTGAGTTTGCAGAGGGTATTAGTTTTCATTACACCACCTTGGCAGTCCCATCATCGGAGAAGGGTTTGTACACTTGGAACAAAACTAACCTGCTTTAAGAATTACTTCTTCAGGTAACAACAACAAAAAAGCATAAACTGACATCATATTCAGTTTTAGATAGCTGTTGCTATGACTTAGCAAATACTTGTATCTCAAAACACTGCAGGTTTGATTTTTATTTGCTATAAATTGTGCTTCTGCTTTCATTGACTGCTGGAGCTATTTTACTCTTTCTTCTTCAACACTCCCATTTCCAAGGTCATTGCTTTATGAAATAATTATTTCAAATTGAAGTATGGGATGTATAAGCAGTTTCACATTTGTTAAAGAAGAATACCACTTATGTTCTGGGAAATAAGGACTTAGAAATCTTGTTTCTTTTTTTTTCGGATGAGATGTTAAACTTGGACCTACCTCTCTATTCGTTAAAGATCATAGAGCTTTTTTTTTTTTTTTTTTTTTTTTAAAGAGCCCAGAAGCCTGGCCAAACTCCAATGTAGATAATTACATTCCACCTACCTAATTCCCTAGCTGCTTTAATTGGAAATAATTCCACTCTACTCTGCATCCCCCTTTCTTCTTGTCCTTAAACTGCTTTGTAGCTTCTTAGGCATCTTTCAACTACCATAGATCTTCGACCTTCAGAGTACTCTTTTGGATTTGGGATAAAATGATTTATACAGCCATGGATTAGTACTTAAAGGTTTGCTCAACACAAAACACAAACACACAACACACATACATAGCTCTAACTGAATTTCAACTCACCTTCCACAATTACATGGGACCCAGTTTGCTAAGTGGAAATCTGTTTTCATAAGAAGAATTAGTCCCTGAATTCTCAAATGGTATTGCTGCTAAATAGGCAAAACTTGGTTTTTAGGAGGTAAAAAGACTTACCCTTTGAGTGCTAAAAGCACAGATACATATACAGTAAATATACAATATATCTTGTGTATGTATTCAAATTTCACAGCGAGGCCTTAAGGGAAAAATGTATAGAAAGGTTCATCAGGGAGGATGTTAGTGAAAAAACATAGAGACATTGATTTAGCCCTATAAACACCTGGGTTTAATGACAATAGGGGAGAGAAAGAATGGCAGAGTCCAGAAGAACCCACCTCCACTCTTTTTGCTTGCTTTCTTTTCTTGTTTCTCTTCGTTTGTCATTGAAGTTTGTGATACAAATGAAGAACCAGTGTGATCTGTTACTCTTTCTTACTGCTTCTCAAAAAGTGACGTGGTTGGACCATGGAGTGGAGTGATGAATGATGGAGGACATATATGCTAAAGGAAGCACTTAATAGAAAAGGGGTAATCAAATTAGAGCCAAGGAGAAAGATCACAGACAACATTAAAAGTATAATATATTAAATCCTATATTATATTAGAATTAGCATGGTAAAGATAGTAGGAAATATTAGTTACATAGATATTTTAAGGAAGAAAAAATATACATAATCTTCTAGACTTTAGTAAAGAAAACAATGAAAAGAATAAATTAAATTCAATTCAAAGAATGGGTTGAATATAGTGATGTATTTTCTGACTTTCTCTTCCAAGAGAGTGTACTGAGTCTGGAATATCACAAAATAGTTAAGAATATTTAAAAACTGTGGGCAGATGAGACCCTGAGTCTATCTAGTTCAGTATTGTACAGTGGCACCAAGAATATATTATATGACTACATTGTTAGCCTATAGGTCAAACAGAAAATGTTGATAACACCCAAATAACTAACTGTAGCTTGGAAAGCAATGGATGACATGATGGTGATGATGGTAGTGGTAATGGTGGTGGTGGTGGTGATCATACTGATGTGACGTGAGCTTTGAGTCAGGAGATGTTTAAGCACTTTCCTTATATTAGCTAGTTTAATTCTCTCGAATACCCTGAGATAGTCCCTTTTGCCATCATCTCTATTTTTATTGACGAAGAGGATATGGCATGGATAGTTGAACAACTTGCCAAAGAACTATTTTTGAGTTTAAGGATTATAATAGCGCATCATCTACAAAGCTTTATTAGGACTTTATAATCTTGTTTTTATTTCCATTGTCTCAGGAAGGATTAAATACCATGATGAATAACAGAAAATATAATACTATCTGTTCACAGGAAAATATAGGGTTTTCAAGGTTTTATGAAATGATCTTTTTATTTTCCTTTCCAAAGACAAACTATGTTCAGATTTTTACTTTAAAGTGTGCTCCACATTCTTTTTATATGATAACCCATTCAATTAATTGGGGAGTTATAAAGTCAATCTTAAAAGATATCTGTATAGGAATTTCCCATTCCTGTTTGAATAGACACAGTGTTCTGGCTTCTCTTTTGTTTTGCCCTTTCCATCTTTGCCTTAAAGGCAAAAAAAAAAAAAAAAGACTTGAGGGGACTTCCAGAGATGAATAAGATCTATTGTGTCTTTTGTACCATTTCTAGTTCAGAGTTTACTAGATAAGTTTTCATGTGTGGTTCCCATGTTGGTATCAATAATTAATCAATCAAAGAAAGATAAGATCTTAGATCCTTTTCAAATTATCTGCAAACTTTCAGAATAAAGAAGTGGGAAAAAAAAAAAAGAGATGTAATTGTGTTTCTCCAATCCTGTCTATGAGGAGCTGGACAGGAATTTAAATAATAATCTTACTCTCTAACAAAAGTTTGTGTCTGAACTGCTTGGTAGGGACACAATTGCCTTCTGTCTCCTGGCTTTCTCTTTGTTCCCATTTCTTTCCTTTTTCCTTTTTCTGGTCTTTCTTTTCTTATCTCAACGTCTCGATGTATCTCTCTTGTTTCCTAGCTCAAGTGCATCATTTTCTGCTATTGTGCTTAAAAAACTTGGCTGCAGGGGCTCTGAAATGAATAAAAATGTAATCCTCACTGTGCCCATTGTGCGTTCTCATTTGTTTTTGCTGTATCGATTTATCAGCGGAGGGAAATTACTTGCTGGAAGAGAGGATGCCAGTCAGAATGACATTTATTTCATAGTACAAGGAGGCTCTCCAGCGTGTTTCCATGTAACCCAGATATTGGAGCTGTAAAAGGGCTTGTAACAAGGTTTAGTGCTATGATTAGATCGTGTGGAGCACCTTGCTTTCATAACAACAGGCACTCTGCAGGAGCTAGGGCCTCGGGTTATGGTCAACCCCCTCTTTTTTTTTTTTTAAACATAGACGCAGAATTCAACAATTCCCTCTCCACCTAAACTGTTTCTATTCCAAAAGCCAAATCTTGCAGACTTATAAGAATAAAAGAGTTATATTTTTAGATGCCTAAAGCCTTCAGAACATCAAATTAAATGCAAAAATAGATGAAACACTTGCCTATTAATCCCCTGAACTTTTTTTTGGCCTTTTTCCCCTTTATTTTAGAGAAATTGTTCCATTTTAATTCACCAAAGCAAATCTTTTCATTCAGTGATTGTAAGTTACATGTGCTCAAGGCTACCAATTACCTGTGAAACCAAACACATTCTCTATGTAAAAACTAAGGCAAGTGTGGCAAATTTTACAGCAACTGTTTTGGGCTTAGATACTTAGAGGTAAAATTTCATAGGTCTTTGCTTTTATTCTTGTAAGCCTTTAATTTAGGAAATTAACTGGTTTCGTTGTCTTCTGAATTTTCCATAGATCTGATACAACTGCAATTTTTCATGGTCATTTTTTTAATCCTTTATGGAATGAGAGAAATGAGTCTATTTTCTAGGGAACTGTGTTCATTTTTCTGAGTATAGAGAAGATATTTTCTTTTTTGCCCATCTTCTTTTCTTCTCATTGTCAAGATTTGTTCATTTTATAATGTTGAGATCTGTACAACGGAAACAGTAAACTTAAGCTGGTAAATTAGAAAGAAAACTACTTTTTTTTTTTTTTAAGCAGTGCTTCCTTGAAGAACTGGGTTTGTGTTACGAGGTATATTGTGCTCTGATAGAATATATGCCGTGTAGATTCCTTTCTAAAATATTTGACAAGGGACTTCACTAGTTATCCAGTCAGTGGTCCAGACTCTGTGCTTCCATGCAGGTGGTGCAGGTTCAATCCCTGCTGGGGGAACTCAGAACCCATATACCTTTTGGCATAGCCAGAAACAAACAAACAAGCAAACAAAAACAAACCAGTGATCTAATCTTTAAAAAAAAAAAGACCAGCTGAATTCAGTAAGGACTGGGATCTCTTCCTGTGCTTAGTCCCTCATTTGTGTCCAACTCTTTGCTTCCCTATGGACTATAGCCCGCCGGGCTCTTCTGTCCATGGGGGATTCTCGAGGCAAAGAATACTGGAGTGGGTTGCTATGCCCTCCTCCAGGGGAGCTTCCCAACCCAGGGATCAAACCCAGGTCTCCCACACTGCAGGTGGATTCTTTACTATCTGAGCCACCTAGGAAACCCTCAAATTTAGTTGTAAAATTTAATATAGACTGTCAGACCAGAGGAGACAAGGCAATATGTGTGTTATCTATTTTATTATGATTTATTAAATATAGAGAGTCATTTTTGGAATTCAGTTGAGTCATCTAAATATTGAGTGAGGGAATAAAAACTTAACTGCTGTTCTAAGTCATACCTCTGACATATAGTTCAAGATTGCTGTTGTTCAACATTTGTATGCTTTTGGATGTGAGTTAGATACAAAATTAAAATTTTATCAGCTCCTTAAAAATTAGGATAAGAATGAACCAAGATAATTTCCTAAATACCAGGTTGATAAGAACAATAGCTAAGAACTGTTATTTATCTTGAAGAAGTACATACAGTAGGTGTAATTATACAAAATCTTAGTAGAAGTAAGTCTTTGTGTTAATCTCAGTTGACTCACTCAGCTTCTGTCTGCTACCCAAACAGTGTACAGTTCTCTTTTGAGCCTTCCAGTATAGAACAATATAGCTGCCAACTCTAGGAGATTTAGTCCTGGATGTTGGTTTTTACTGTAATACTCAGATGTTAAGTTTAACTAGAAAAGATTACAGGAATTATAAAGGACAAGTGATCTGGAATCTGATTTTTCACACTCTGAATGGAAAGACCTTCAATTTGAGAGCCAGTATACAATACTCAGAATTGTAGGCCTGCCTCTGTTAAGTGCCTTTCAATTAGAGTTGTTGGGAATGCCCAGGGGAAAGGTAGGGCGTTTAAATTAAACATATTAGACCTTGGCATATATTCTCAGAATTGGAAATCTATTTGGGTACCTTTAGTGATAATTCTTAACGAACTTACTTTGTATCTTTGAGTAAGTTGACACGCTAAATGACTGGGCATCATATTTGAAAAACTAAATTAAAATGGAGTTTTGAAAAACCCAATTGTCCATGTTGTTCTTTGTTGAGCTTTTTGAATTCCAAGATGTTTCAGAACTTCAAAAGGAAATGCTGCGGCCTGTAGATTTTTAACAAAATCCTACAATGGCTGAACCTTTCAGCAAATCTGTCAGCTTCTCTGTTCCAAGGACAACTGCAGTGTCATTTTCTGCTCCTGCTGATATTAATGGAAAACCAACCTTTTGACATGTTTAGGCTGTGTCTCAAAAGTTGTCTGTCTTACAGGGGTAATAAAGGTTAGAAATCACTAGCTGCAAGTGATTTGTGTCTTAACTAAAATTCCTTCCAGAAGACCTGCTTGGAATAGGTAGCCATAAATACTGCAGTGATGATGTAAAATGTGCAAGGTGAATAAATTATATGGGGAAGATGCTACCTCGTAAATTTATATACACACACAAACACACACACACAGAACAAAACTTTACTATTACAGACTTTTAACTTTCAATTTGTGCTACTGACAGCAACTTTATTCTGCTGTACTTCAAACTGGAGTTGGTTTTGAAAATAGGCAGTTTAAATAGATTTCTGAAGTCTTATATCTTGGTGATTTTATTATTTCCTAACTCCTATGATCTCTCATTCTCTGAATTTAAACTGGACATATGCCTACTTCTGTATCTTAAGAAACAGGGTTTCCTTGTGGTCTAAAGACCACAATACCATTTCCCTTCTTTTTTTCTTTTCCTGTAGGAAATTAACTTGAATAGAAAGGGAAGAAAAACACTAGTATCAGAAATAAGTACCAGAACAAAAGTGTTCTAAGGGTACTGCGTGAAATAAAAGACCATTTAATTTGAATGTGATGGTAGGTTTTTAGTGGTGAGATACTGAAGTAAATGTGCAAGTATGGGACCTGTTTTATTTCAGAGAGGTGGTTTCCAGCTACAGTGGTTCCTTCTAGGCTGATCAGTGGCATGGTGGCCTGGGATCTCACCCCACTCTTTGTGATGCCATGTGATTGTGAAGCAACGTATGTGAACTTGCCTGGTTGACAGCTGTCAACTGTAAATGGCCATATGTAATGATGAGTAAAGTTGTTGTCAACTGTCAATAGGCCATATGTAATGATGAGTCAAGATTCAGGCTGCTTTCTGATTCGATGTAAGAATAGAAATAAGAAACAACACTGAAACCTACCCCTGAAAGGTCTAAGACAGGTATTCTATTTTTAAGCGGCTTGTGGGAATCAACACTTGTGTGCCCCCTATTTCTCTGTAGACCCCTTTTCTCGCTGTATTAGAAAATTTTTGCTCATTCATGCCTGACTGAACTGAATGGAAAGAGTCTTATCAACCTTACAAATCCAAGACCAGAACCAGTGATTGCCCAGGGGGACATTCAAATGGGAGGGCATTTGGTTTGTAGGGTAAATACAAGCCTGTGAAAGAACTCTTTGTAGTCAATCTTCCCTCCACAGTACAGAAGGAAAAAAAAAATCATTCAAGACTAAGCAGTTACCAGGCTCTATTCTTAGGCTCTGTTCTAATATGATGGGCAAGTATGGAAGTATTGCTTTGGGACAGATATTGTCAGTCCAGAGAGATGATCAATGGCATAGGAATCCTGGACCTGTAAGGCTGCACAAGCCATTCTTTAGCATCTTTTCTACTGAAGGGACATGTTTTTAACCACCAGCTCCACAATCAGTCACTCTTGGGTGATTTCTTAGCCTTTCACTGAGTACCACCTGCATTTGATCATTTTAACAAAAAGATCCTCTTCATTATGTCTTTCACGACTTTCATACGTTCTCTCAGAATGAAATATTGTGGAAAACACAATCAAGTAGTCTTAATCAAGTTAGAGAGAAACACTCTGGAGAGAGAGATGATAGACATAAAGAAGCTACAGTCGGATGATGACTGTCAAAGAGAGAGAGTGAGTGGACCTAGCAAGGCTAAACAGAGGAAGAAAGGAAGAAAAACTCAGCTTCCTATTTCCCCCTACGAATAAAGCAGTGGGTTCCATCTATTTTTGCCTCCCAGCTCCCTGACTGCTACAGTCTATTGAATGTGAAAGTGGCTCAGTGGTGTCTGACCCTTTGTGACTCCATGGACTGTAGCCTGCCAGGCTCCTTCGTCCATGGAATTCTCCAGACCAGAATATTGGAGTGGGTAGCTGTTCCCTTCTCCATGGGATCTTCCCAACCCAGGGATCGAACCCAGGTCTCCCGTATTGTAGGTGGATTCTTTATCATCAGGGCCACCAGGGAAGCCCAAGAATACTGGAATGGGTAGTCAATCTGTTTACCTCAGGAATATTGGTTCTCTGAGCCTGGTGTTTGGGGAGCCACTCTAAGAATTTACTCTCCAGAGGTAAATCACCACATGTCAAACCTGGATCTCCTCTGCAAGTCTCCCATCCAAAGTCCATAAAAAGTGCTTCCAGAAAATTCTGTTCTTCCCATTTTTCCTCCTTTGAAAAGGGTGGTGCAATACAATTTCTCCTCAACCATTTATTTTCTAACAAGTTCAGTAAAACTTCATCTGAAACAATTAGCTCCAGAAAGACTTTTCCTGGACCCTAAACTTTAAGAGACAATATGGGGAGAAATTTTATAGGAATTGACTCTTGGTTTGCTTTTTAAAATGCTCTAAGAGCTCCTTATGGCTTTTTAGTAAAGCCTTAATATGCCCACAGGGCTCTGCTTCTCTGGCTCAGCCTTATCTTACAGTGTTCTTTGCTTCAATTGCTCTGATCTTTCCTTCCACTCCTCGAGAGTCTCAAGCTCTTTCCTGCCCCAGGACTTAGCATGAACTCTTCTCTTTCTGCCGCTGTCTTTGTGTGTTTTCTGTTCCTCTCTCTTTGTCTCTGACTGTTTGCCTCTTTCACCCTATCTCTGTCTGTCTCTTTGTCTCTGCCCTTTTTTTATTTGTCTATTTATTTGTCTCTGTCCCTGTCTGTCTCTCATGCTTTTAAACCACCCTCACTATGTTCTGAGTGAACTCATAGTCGTCAAACAGATTTTATTTCAAGCCTACGTTCTTCAAGGAGCCTTCTTTAAGTCTGAGTCTAGCTATGGTTTCCTTATCATCCATCCTCATATTACCTTCCTTTCTACCAGAACTATCTTGCTCTGGAATTACCACATACTCATCTTTTTGTGGTTAGTGAGTTAATGTCCTTCTCCCTTCCTTGGAGCTTTGAGTTCCAAGCAGAGACCAAGCCTCTCTTTCTCCCCTTGTCTCTACCTCCCAGCACAGGGTTTGGCAGAACGTATATATATACACACACACATTGTACAAATGAGTGCTCCTTCTGTGGCTTCTCCAAAAGTAAATCACTCTTGTTGATAGCTGATACATTTCTCTTTTCTTGAGGAATAGACATACTTTTTATTACTTTTAATGCTCTTTTTATATGCCATTATATTTCTGTTTTGAAAATGATTGGTAGGAATCTTGTAATTTTTTATTCCCAGTTGCTAGAACTTCTCATGTTTTGACATGACTATTTCATAAATCTTTTCTCTTTTACCTATAGTCTTTTTACTTTGTATTTCATTACAAGCTATCTCAAAACTTTTTGGAAGTATTTAGGGGTGTCTGATAAATAAGTGAGGTGAATCCACCCCAGGCAAGCTCATTTCCTTACAATTATAGTGGTGTTTTAATACTTTATTCTTTTGTAAACATGGCCCAAGAATTTTGGTTTTTTTTTTTTCTCAATTTGTGGGAAACATTTAAAAAATATCTTTTACTTTGCACCTGTACACTACTTCTCTTCCAAGAATATTTAAGCTTTAAGCACTTTCCAATCATTACTTGATTAGCTGCCAACATTCAGTGTTTGTAATATGGTGGAACTGAGGCAAAAAGAGCCAAATTTTTAGAATTAAAAAAAGAAAGTTGATAACATGAGAATGTATTCCTGGCTCTTAGTCTCTTGCAGTTTCACTCAGGTGGTATGATACTAGGGTGATAATCATTGATGTGGAATTATTATTTTAATTTCCTTGAGCCGTTTTTTTAGTTTGAAACATTGAAGTTTTATATGACTGACAGTGACTGATATGATCATTATAAAATATTGCACTTCTAACAGTCTTTTTGAATAATCAGTATTTATAAATAATTTGAGAAAATCAACAGGAAAAACAATATTCAAAAAAATTAAAATAAGCAATTTTTAACAGTCAACGTGATGTGATACCTAAGTAGACATTTTATGAGAAATATTATTAAAATGTAAGATTCAACAAGATTAAAACCAAAATTTTTAATGTATATGCATACCAATATATTGAAGGTATAGATATCATGGCCAAAGGCTGAACTTGGCTCACATCTGAAATGTTCACTCAATGCTGCTGCTGCTAAGTCGCTTCAGTCGTGTCTGACTCTGTGCGATCCCATAGACAGCAGCCCATTAGGCTCCTCTGTCCCTGGGATTCTCTAGACAAGAATACTGGAGTGGGTTGCCATTTCCTTCTCCAATGCATGAAAGTGAAAAGTGAAAGAAAAGTCACTCAGTCGTGCCCAACTCTTAGTGACCCCATGGACTGCAGCCCACCAGGCTCCTCCTTCCATGGGATTTTCCAGGCAAGAGTACTGGAGTTGGAGGGTGGGGGTCACTCAATACTAGACACTGATATTAGTGCTAGCGGATGAACTAATAAACACAAAATACTTGATACATATATAATTCTTCATTGAGTCCATTTTCTCTTTTGGTTAAATAGAATGTTGAATTTTTCATAGGTTAAGACAAAAAAAAGTCTAAAATGGATATTTCCTTCTTTCTGTAACTAAAGGCAGAGGAAGCCAGCAGAGTACAAAGCTGCCTACATTGGCTTCTTATGTATCTCTAGACTCCATTACTATCTGCATGTCTCAAATCAACCCCTGGGAAGTCATCTTTCTTTAGGCTGTAACAGAGCACCCCTGGACTTTCCACCCAGATCAACTCTAAATTATATGGCAAACTCATAGACTCGAGATTAGTGAAGTACAGTACAACAAGCAGCGTGGGAGAACTTTCTTCTTTCTCTGTTTCTGCCTCCAAATAGGGGAAACAATGGTTGGTATAAAGCCATCAACCTTTACACCAACTTACAATTGAAATCTTCACAACACATGACAGAAATGACTGCACACCCGCATGCAGCACTGTTGGATGGTCATTTTGATCAGTTTGCAAATTAGTAACAGAGGCACAGAGACCATAAATGGAAAAGAAAAACATGAGGTCATTTTGGCTACTTCAAAATTAGGAATATTACTAGTCAGGTGGAAGTTCCAAGTATAGTTCAGTGTATAAACTGTTATTAAATAATACTGGGACCTTACTCTGGTGTTATGTTAAAGGACTTTCAGTAGATACAGTTATAAACATAATATGTTTGTACCTTAAAGTTATATAATAGCTACATGTATACATCATGCAAAATCTTGTTTTCTTGTGTTACATGGTTAGTTAAATCATTAATATTACTATTCTATGAAGCGTTAGGGTTTTTAGAATGATTTTATTTAAATATTATATGCAAATAATACATAAAGAGTAATACATAGATTGGTTACATGAAAAGAGGATCATTCATAGAAAATGAAAAATTAACAAATTAACCAGTTAAAGTAAAATAGTTCATGTTTGGAATAACATTTTTAGTGTTAATTCTTTTTCTTCTTGAATTACTAAAGAATGTATTATTGAGCATTTCCTACTTTTAATGGTTTGGTTATGGTTGAGATAAATATAGAAATTGCTGTTATTCCCTTAAATTGGAGTATTATTTATATATTTATAACATTCAGCAAAATATATTTTACACAGAAAACATTATAGACTCTGAAACAAAGGAAATAATAGAGATTATTTATAAGCTGGCAACAGAAATAGAGCTTTGTTTGTTAAAACCTTTATAATACATCTCTAGTAAATTATGCATTATCTAAATAATGTATGTTTTATGATATAAAAGTAAATTAGCTAGAGTTCCCAGTTCATGGGGCTATACATGTATTTTTAAATTTTTGTTGCTTTCTTTCTGATTATAAAAGAAAAACTTATAAAACTAATATTCAAAGTAATGGAATTACAAACAAGAAAGCAGAAGTCTCCACAATTGCATTTTTTCCAGAAATAACCACTTTAATAGTGTGTTTTATATCCTGTTACTGTATATAAAGATATCTCCCCCAGCCCCTTAAAGTGGTGTCATAATCTTAATTTTGTGTTGATTGACATAAGAGTTGTTTTCCATTATTTCCTTTGGCAAATTATGTTACAAATGAATATTTTTATTCATGTATCTTAGCACACTTAGGTGATTATTTTGATAGGATAAATTACTAGAAGTAAGAATTAGTGAGTTTAAACTCTTATACATTTAGAATTTTCACACATGCTGCCAAATTGCCCTCAGAAAGAGTACAACTTTATACTCTCACTAACTATATATGAGGATTTGTTTCCCTCCCAGCTATTAGCACTGTGTCTGGTCTTTTAAAATTTTATCAGTTGGATAGAAAAGTGATATTTCATTGCAGTTTTAATTTCTTTACTTTGGTTATTACTGTATATACATGTTTAGAATAGAATAGGATGGTTTAAGAAGAGGAAACAAGCTATATTTATACAGTTCAGTGTGAATAAAGATCAGGTTGGTATAGAAAGTTGAAAATGGGCCTTTCATATTAGTGTATTTCATACAGTGTTTACAAAATGCCCTCATTTTTTTTGTAAAAACAGTTTGCCTATCATCATATATACATTGAACCATTTGCTTCAGTGGAGCAATGTGCAGAACTGTAGCAAAACCTTTTTTGTAGTGAAATTATTTTAATACTTTTCAGGCAAGAAATTAGTTTCATCAAGAACATTGATTTAATTTAGAAGAGATGCAGTATTTATAGCCATAGCCAGGTTAAACATTTTCCTCCATTTCTATATCAGAAAATAGCTTCTAACCAGTATCTAGCTCCAAATCAATTAGTTCAGTTTAAGGTTTTCAAATTTTATTGATACTCTTCCCATCTTTATGACACTTCTTTCTCTGTGCAAACCTTTGAGTTTCTTCCCCTAAGTTTACAAAATAGACAAGATGACTTTTGATGACCAGCTGACAGGCCCAAAGAAAAGATTGCAGTTTTGACGATAATAAATTATTTTGATTTACAGAGATGATTCACAGGTTTTTAACCAAAACCTTCTGGTCTTCTTAATATTACTTTTCCTAAGTGTCCCAAAGTTCATTACCAAATTAAAATTGCCTACAGTAAGAAAGCTTATTTTCTTTTCAGTGGCTTTAATAACAGCCAGAGATTTTTAGCAACTGGTTGATTTTTGTGAATCACCCAATACTTGCTATAGTTTAGAAATATAAATTGAAGGGAAATCCAGAATACTGATATCCTGCAAATGTAACTTTGCTGTTTGCCAGACCTGCAAGTTGTAGATTTTAGCTACACAGTTTTTGAGTGGCAGCCTAATGAGCTTGAATATTCTGTAGAGACTGAAAGTGAAGTAAAATTTCCCGTGTCTTCTGCAGGGGCCTCTCTGGTCATCTGAATGTTGCAAACCAGAAATGAAGCTTTGATCCATGGAGCATACCTTATACAACAATAGTGAAAGTAGAATATGGCTTTTATTTGTCACTGAGCTTCATTTTAGATAATCTCAGGATGTGAACCTTAGTTCTGATTTAAGAGGCTTTCCTGCCGAAGTCATGGCCAGTAACAGAGTGGGAGTTTGTTTTCAATTCTCCTAGATTTTGTTCTTAATGTGAAAAGTATTTTAAGTTTTAAATTTTCACTGTAATTATTTTAAATCATAAAATAGGGACAAGGAGGATTTTGTAATCAAATCAGGCAAAGTCCCTCCTATATTTAAAATATGAGTATCTATATTGAAATTATTTTAAGTTGTGCCCAAAGCTATGTTTATTGAACTAGTAAGAAAATATCGTGTTGTTTTAGATGTATTGATATACTCTGGTATTATACTTATTTTTTAATTACAAAATAATATGGCTTAATTATTAATAACTAAGGGAAATCTTGATAATGAACCTTACATTTTTTGCAGTAATATCCAGGTGTGCTTGGGCATTCTCTACTGTTAAAGATTTGTTAAAACTGAAGGAGGGGATTAAAAGTTCATCTAATCAGTATTTCTGTTTCATGGTAACACACGTAAACCATTATGCTTAAGTGAAACTCTAACCATGTCAAGGAGGATTAATAATCTATTCTCAGTGAATACTTGAGTTATACATTGTTTTTAAATCATGCCATTAAGAAAAATCAATACAGTAATAAGTATCTCAAGTTAAAAATGTGCATTGCCTATTAATTTTTCTGGACAAACAGAATGACCATGTGAAAAGCAACCCCGTCACCATAGATGTTGTTTAATAGTAACAGCCACTTAGTGGAATCACAGTATTTTACTTGCGAATTTCCTCTGTTTGCCACCAAACGAAAAGTGATCTGGGGTGAAATTTTAGCTTTCAGTCTTACCAGTCTTGACATATATAGTTAGACACTAGTTTGGGATAGAAAGTGAAGTTTGCCTTTATACTGATTTTACTGGGGGAAGGAAAGAGAAGCTAATCTAAATAGGAATTTGGCCAATGAAACAGTAATGTGTAAAATAAAGAAGTTGAATACTTTGCATGTGTGTAAGGATTTAATTTTGTCACCTGAAAGTGTTGGCCTTTGACTTGAAGACACAGTGTAGCCAAATTACCATACATTGCGTTTGTGTACAGAAAACTGATTGTTTTTTGGAGAGATGTAGTTTTTTAGAATTTGTTGCAACTTGACACAGTGAATTTTCAGTATTGACAAATGAAGAGCAAGAAGCAAACAGCGGTGAGTGAGGTGTTAATGGTCTGCCGTTGAATTACCATTGACCACCCACTAAAATCAGAATTTTAATTTTAAGCTTGAAATTTGGCTATATCTTACACATTAAAGAAAAAGAAAACACCTTAGATAAACTAAAATGATTTTTTGAGACAGGTTAATATGAATACAGCCACTACTTGGGGGTTTTATTTTTTAAAATGAATAGTCAGGCAGTAAATAGGATTTCAGGCTATGTCACATTTAAGGATCTCTTTATATAGTGCCATAACTTTATGTGTATAAAAAGATACATACATTTTGCTAAAATTAGCATAAGGCCTCTTATCTGGGGCTGCGTATTCCCTCTGTGGCAATACAGCTTTATTTCTTATGCCTTCTATACCCTCATCAAGCGTATATACTTGGGACATTGGCTTGAAAGGGAATGGGCAGGTTAAATCTCCTTTTTTTAAAAAAAATTTTAAATGGCATAAAAATAAATTGTAGGGGTGTCTTCAGACATTCTGAACCATCTTTGGGCTCTGAGATAAGACTTTTCCTAGTAGAAAACTTTGTTTTCTAGTCTTTAGCCATTTCTCTTCTGAGTGTTAGATTAGACATTTCCAAGCGTTTGTCTGGTGTGAAGTTTTTCAGGTGATTTCAGTTTAATGCAACCAGATAATTGTAGCTCCAGGGCTTAGTTAGGTTGTAAAGCTGCTAATCCAGACAATATTACCCAGTCACATGTTGTGCTTATAGGAGACACCCCTGCCTCTGCCTTTAATGGTCTCTCCCCATGCTGGCGATTTTGAGTTTCAGAAGTCCTATAAAAATGAGGCACACTAGGCCAAGATTAAGTCTGGACAAAAGAAAAGTAGAATATGCAGTTTGGGGCAACAATGTGAAACCTTAAATCTTTTGACGAAGATAAAATTTAATATCTTTGTGGCATTAGCTGCTGCTTTATCCCTTACCGTTCTTAAGAAAATGTAGTATAGAATTTGAAAACTGTGTCTTCTTTTTTGTTTAAATGAGCTCCTGCCATAGCAGCTATACTCCAAGCATTTATAAATAGTTTAATCAATGACTGCAGTTACTCTGAGTTATTTAGAGGGATGCTCCCTTTTAGTGGAGTGCAGTAATTCACTTTCCATATTTATTCCACTCAGAACCTCTTCTGAAGAGCAGTTGTAATGCAATATTAAATAATTATAATGTTGGGATTCTGAAGGTTGTTACCTTTACCTCTCACCCTGACCAAAATTTGGTAGTTCTATTGTAGTTAATATAAAAACAGATGCTTATAAATAAAAGGCACATCCCTTCATTTGTCAAACCTTTGTTAGCTCCTGTGGTTCACAGGCTGAGGAACAACTGGGAAATAAAACAACATCCAGGAAAGGCAGTTTATATGTGATTAAGCCTTTTTATTCTCTCATCAGATGTTAGAGATGGGTAGAAGTCCTGCTTTAGAGTACACTTCAGGATGGCATGTGTGAATGGGAATTAGGATTCTATTATGTCCAAGGCTAAGTTCAGGATTTGGACAATGTAAAATATGTAGGATTTAAGAGGACAGAAAAGCAGTTAGAAATTGAGAACCCAAGCACTGGCTTCATTCATCATAACAAGTCACCTCAGGGCACTAAGACTGTCCTCTGCAAAGTGCTTAGCACAGGGTTTAGCTCCCTGTAAGACAGCTTTTATTCCTTGCTTCCTCTCCCTTCCCCAGTTTTTCGTCTCTTCCTCCCTGCCTCCCTCTGCCTCTCTACTATCTATCATGGCAGGAAAGGATGTACTGTTTTACTCAAAAAAAAAAAATTTTTTTGTTTTTTTTTGGTGTGGACCATTTTAAAAGTCTTTATTTAATTTGTTACCATATTGCTTCTGTTATTTTTTCATGATTTTTTTTTGGCCTTGAGGCATGTGGGATCTTAGTGCCCTGACCAGGGATGGAACCCACACCCCCTGCCATATTAGAAGGTGAAGTCTTCCTGGACCACCAGGGAGGTCCCCTATTTCACTCTTAAAGTGTCCTCATCTGTAATCCATTCTTCCACTAACTTTATGTTTTCCAAAACCTTCCTGTTTTGGTGCATTAGCAATTATACTGAATCTCTTTGTCATTCTGGAAGGAGTTTACCAAAAAGGGAATGGGCAGTTTTGACTTGTATTTTTTTGTACCTTGGATTACAGGGAGCTTTGTTCCTCTTCAGCTGAAGTTGCCAACATCATGGCCATTGAGTTGCTTCTTAGTTGTTGTGGCCCAGCAGGGTCCTCTCTGGGCTGTGAAGAGGAAGGATCAGGGATGCCTAGAGACTGTGTTGGCCCTTCCATTTCCCCTACCCTATCATTTTCCTTCACAGTCTCCAAAGTTGCCACTGTCCACAGTGGTACAGAATGCATAAATATATGGCAGTACTGTTCCATTAGAGGTGGTTGTGACAGTGGCAGAGGGGCTGTAAAGAGGGAAAAGAAAGTAAGAGAAAAGAAGCCACTGTTCTTCATTTAAACATGTGGAAATATTCCATACTTTGCATTAAAAAAATATAGCTGCTACATTTGTTATCCTAAATTCAAATTAGTGTGGACTGACTTGATCCATTCTGGTCATCGTTCCACTCTGAATGTCAAAATTTTTAAATTTACTTAAAATGTATAATTTTGCTTTAATGATATAACTTACAAGGTGCTCATCATTTGCACTTGATGCTGTGGAGGATATGGGAAGTACTGGACAAAGATACTCCAGAATAACCTTGTAGGGTAGCTGTGTGAACAAAATTTTTACATATGAAATAAATAAGTAAATGAAATAGTAAATGAGTTTTAAATAGCTTATTCCTGTTTTGAAAAGTACAGCTTGTTTATTTTAAATATTTAATAATTTTTTTACTGATTGTTGCTTTACTTATTAAAAGCAACTTTAAGGAAGGTCTGTAGGATTAGAGCTTGAATTATTCAAATTGTAAGTTAGTTGGAAGACTATTACAAAATAAAGTTGGGCTTCTAATTGTTAGAATGTTTATTGTTATTATACAGTATTCTATATACATGAATTAAACTTGCTTTATTAATAACTTTGGTATTGACCAATTAAAGTTCAGTTAATAAATTGAGGTTCATTTGGTTCCACATCAAGTAACCTAGTTAGCTTACTTTTTTAAATTGTGGAATATTTTAGCATCATAATGCCCCAAGTCTCGGATTTTGACAAGATCCAGTGTAGCTCTGGTGAACTTGCCTCAGGAAGAGTTAATGGACACCTCTCTAACTCCAACCCACCCCAGTACCACCCTGCTCAAACCAGTGAAGTGATTCAGCTGCCCTGACTTCCAATGGATGCCTGAAATGAAAACATTTATTCAGACCCAATAACGTACTTAATTCAGGATATACATAAACCACCAGGAGATATACTCTGAAGTTATTGCACCAGTTTCTAAAGAAAAGCAGCAATTTATTGGCAACCATTTCATTTTCAAAAGGTATTTGCAGCTCTAATGTTCAAGAGACTTTGACAAAGTTCCTTGTTACTTTTACCACCTGATACCCTATTCTAAGCTTCTGGACTCACCAAGCATTCCACATCTATTTGGGAGGTTGTATTCATAGATACTGACTTATTATTTTTTTGGCAGAGGTTGACCTTTCACTGAACGCCCCGATGTTTATTACTTTCACCTGCTTCAATGCTCTTCTAGCACTCTATCTGAATAATGGCAAAAATGCAGGCTAGTGTCCTTATGGTTAGAGGCTGAACACTTTCAAAGAAGAAATGGTGTCTGATAAATGTCTTTTATTGCCAATCAAGTGCTTTGCAAACTTGTCCAGCTCTGCCTCTTGTGTATATTCCTCCCCTGGTTTCCAGTGCTGCTTTTCAGATCCTTCTAATTAGAAGATAAGGAAACGATAACCAAATAGCCCTGTGTATATATATCAGGCAGAGACTTGCTGAGGCGGGGGCAGCTGCAGTGAATCAGGTTTCAGATCTCTGTGCTCCTTGGTCCAGTTTTCTCTGGATGGCCTGCAATAATCTGGAATTTTAAATTTCTTCCTGTGGAATTTCTAAATTTTATCCTCAGAGCCTTCTCACATTTACAGTTGATAACTTTTGTCATTAAGTTAATTAATTTCATGTGTAGCCTGACTGACTAATGTTTGGGGTTAGAAGACTAAGCAGTGCTCCTTAGCACTAGGTATACAGATGAACAGAGTAAAAGCAGACTGGAACACATCCTATCACGTGATACAGTTAATCTTCTCTATTGCCCAGGATGGGTTATGCTTGACTAACTAAAGGAAGCCTTATGTATAAGTTACCTTATATATATCTTGTATGTAAGTAAAAAAATCAGTTTTTACTCTTGACTACCTTAAATAGCTAAATTTGACTGTGGAGACTTAGATGAAAATTATATCGTTAGCATTTTGAAGTATCAACCTAAATCTCATGTTAAAATTAAATACATAAAAAATAAGCACATACAATAAAGGCTACTCTTAAAAAGGTAAATATTCTGCCCTTCCTCCCCCAGGTCTTGTTTATGAGGTTCATTTGGCTACAATAATTCTTCACTAAGGGTGAAAGGCATATTTTAGATCAGCTTTTTTCCAAGATATGATCAATCCTGTATTAGTAGTATACAGATTAATACAGTCATTCTGTTATTATTTTATGTGTTTTTTGTTTATTGATTCTTAGTTTTGAATAAACTGCAGCAATACATATTTGAAGTCTGGTGATTTCTAGTAATTAGAATAGATATAAGCCAAAATTAAGCTTAGAAAATTGAAAATAATTTAATTAGCCTATGTCTCTGAGCTACTAAGCTGTACTCATATGATAGTTCTAAAGCCTTTTTTTTTCATAGGTTACATGGTTGTAATAAGCTTGAAAAAAGGTTTTCTAGGTCCACAGCAGAATAATGTAGCAAAGCAGAAAGATGAAGGGCCATTCCATAGGTGTCATAGAGTGAGCCGGTGCAGGGGAGGAGACAAAGCTAAACAAAATAAAACATAAAAATTCGATGCAAGTGCTGCAGCCAGACTAGATTGATCCCATTTAGTGGAGTACAGGACTCCCGTCCTCCACACTGTTGACATTTTGAACTGGTTAATTCTTTTCGGGGGGGAATGATGTGGTGTATCTGAAGGAGGAGATGTTCTGTGCATTTCAGTATGTTTAGCAGCGATCTTGGCTTCTATCCACTAGATGCCAGTAGCAACTCCTCCCCCCGCCCATTTCCCCCACAATTGTGAAAACAAAATTGTCTCCAGACAGTGCCAAAGGTTGGGATGGGGGCACAAAATCTACTCTTGTTGAAAACCACTGATGTAGCATTTAACAAAGGTATAAACCTTGATAGTCCTTCAAAGTATGATTGTGATATTTCTTATTATAACTCTAAGTCATCGAAGTTTAGCTTTCTGTCTTTAAGATGACAGGTACATATGTGATATATTTTAGAAAGTTCCATATTCTACTAACTGTTTAAAAAATTGATATTGTTTATGTGATAAATGTCAGTGATTTGAGAATTTCAAGTACAAATAATCCTTTATATTCCTGTGCCACTAGAAAAATAAAACTTCAAATATCACTATTCATGAAATATTTGCCTGCCTAATTATGCAGTCAAATATTATAGGTCCTCTGGCATGACCCTTTAAACTGATAATAAAATTATCCCTAGTTTTGTGAGCGCACATTATAAGAGAGAAGGTTGGAAACAGCCCTAGCACAATAGGAAGCATGAGGAAGTTGGCCTGGGATTCCATGTTTAGATTTGGCTAGCCAAAATTGGATACGGGTAAAGAGCCTGTGAAACAAAGAAAATTTCCTTAAAGATTGTTCCTGATTCTTTGAAAAGCAAGTTGTACCTTTCCTTTATTCTACTGAGTATATTTTCCTACATAAAAATCACGACACAAGCTCCAGTCTTTGATCTGTTCATAATTGAACATATTGGAAAAGATTGCTTATAGTCTCCAGCTTGTTCTTTCTAGGGATCTATTTTAAAAATCTATCTGGTTATTTAATGCCAAATATGCATATAGGCCTTCCTTGTGCTGGTTACATAGCATCCAAGTAGGATCAAATAGCATAGTTGACAGTTCGTTCTATTGCTTTCGTATTTTGAATGTTTCAGATTCTGAGAACTCTCAGACCTTACCAAGCAGGTAGTCCCTTCAAGAAAACAAAGGTTGTGGAGGATTGGCTCCCTGTCCACAGTCTCAGATTAAAGTCTGCTTATGTAATACAGTGGTACACTTTGGATCCTACATTGCCAACTTAAGTATATTATTTTCACTCTGCTACATTTTCACTCTTATTCTTTGATCCTCTAGTTCTAATTTGTGTCTGCATTTGCTTAATACAGTTTAGTGTATGATGCTAATCTATTGTTTTATGGTATGCTTTTGGGATATTAAGGGCTTCCCTGGTAGCTCAGCTGGTAAAGAATCTGCCTGCAATGCAGGAGACCCTGGTTCAATTCCTTGGTCTGGAAGATCCCCTGCAGAAGGGATGGGCTACCCACTCCAGTATTCATGGGCTTCCCTGGTGGCTCAGACAGTAAAGAATGCACCTGCAATTCAGGAGACCTGGGTTCCATCCCTGGGTTGGGAAGATCCCCTGGAGGAGGACATGGCAACCTGCTCCAGTATTCTTGCCTGGAGAATCCCCATGGACAGAGGAGTCTGGCGGGCTACTAATTTTTCTTTTTATTTTTTTGTTTTCATAATTATATATAATTTTTTCCTATTTTGCTACTTTTATTTTTGGTTATACTTTCTTTGTGTATCTCATGTTTTTCCATTGTAATATACATATTAGTATGTTCTATAAAAGCTTTATAGGCTTCCCAGGTGGTTCAGTGGTAAAGAATCCTCCTGCCAATGCAGGAGATGCAGGTTCAGTCCCTGGGTTGTAAAGACCCCCTGGACAAGGAAATGACAACCCACTCTAGTATTCTTGCCTGGAGAACTCCAGGGACACAGGATTCTGGCGGGCTACAATCCCTGTCATCACAGATGAGTTGGACACAAGTTAGTGACTAAGCAACAACTACATAAAAGTTTTGTATCCTTATTGTATTTTCTTTGCATTTACTTTAAACATTGTTCATTTACTCATTTCTTTTGTGTGACTCTTAGCTTGTATTTTTCTATTGGTTTTTACACTTTTCTCTTTTATAATAAGGCTTGGCATAAGAGGAACAACCATAAAATCTGTTGAGATGGCTAAAAAGTTCATTTGGGTTTTTCCATAAGACATTACAGAAAAACTCAAAAGAACTTTTTGGCCAACCCAATAAGTTCTGAGAAAGAGGTTTTGAATATTTTACTTCTTCAGTACCCTAAAGCCTACTCTAAAATCTTGCATGTCAAAAATTCACCAGGAGCCAGACAGAACTGGTGAGGCCTGGATATGTGTCCCAGTCACGTGGGCAGCTTCCATGTAATACCAATAGATTGATGCCATGTGAGAGGGTGGGAATAACTTTGCCAGATCTTCCAAGTTTTTGAAAGGTATCAGAAATATGGATTCTCTTAATTTCTAAATACTGGAACTTTAAAATTATTAATGCAGCATATGTCAAACAGAACACCAGACAGTAGTATCCAGCTACTTCTTAAGAGTGTGTTGGTCGCTCAGCCAGGTCTGACTCTTTGCAACCCCATGGACTGTAGCCCACCAGGCTCCTCTGTCCATGGAATTCTCCAGGGAAGAGTACCGGAGTGGGAAGCCATTCCCTTCTCCAGGGGATCAGATTATATTGCTATCCAATAGAATGCTTAATTAAATCAAGAGATTCACTCTTATCATCATTCTAAGAGCCTGCCTTTTTGTTCTAAGTGCTGCTCTAACAGTTATAATGTTTTTTTGGTGATTTTTTTTGTTTTGTTTAGTATTTTAAAGTCTTTATTGAGTTTTTTATAATATTGCTTCTGTTTTATGTTTTTTTCCTTTTTTGGCTGAGAGGTATATGGGAGGTTAGCTCCCTGATAAGGCATCAAACCCATACTCCTTGCATTGACAGGTAAAGTCTTAACCACTGGACCACCAGGGAAGTCCCCTAGCAGTTAAAATCTTAATGATCAGGATTCCTCTATCTTTTAGGAATATATTTATTTTATGGTTTTTTTACTTGAATTTTGAAGGTATTAAGTACAAGAAGACTTCTCTTTGTATTAAGAAATTGCCCTTAAACATTAACAGCCATCGTGTGTGGTCCAGTCTTATTGTGCTTTGTTACTTTTATTTTAATACTACCTATAGAATTCTTATTAAATGTAAAGGAAATTTCTAGAATTCTCCCCAAACTGTCATAAGGGCAAAAAGATTAGCCAAAGATATTAAGTGTTTTAGAGAACATTAAATAAATTGAATGTTGAATAAATAGAAATATGCTAATTGTTGAATGAAGTATAAATTAGGGGAATGATGGGTGTTTTTGGAAAAAAAACAGTATAATCTTGCTTTCAGGATATCATAGTAAATTGATCAAGAGAAAAAACTCATGAAAAAAATGGATGAACACAAGATGAAGTTAACTAGGATAAATTACAGAAAGTCATTGTTCATAGATTGATTTTCTAGACTTGTTAAAAAAGTTTTAAGAGAATTATGAAATCTAAAAGGAATTGGTAATCCTGTTATAGATTTCTAGGTCCTAAATACTTTGTATTTTGGACCCAGCACTAGTCTAGAAATAGTGAGGGTGTCAAAGTGAAAATGAATTAAAGGTTTTTTAAATGTCTGAAATACGTTTTATCATTAGACACTTTGAACAACCCTATGGAGTAATCAGGAGACATTATCCTCATGGAAACTGAGACCGAGGAGAGTAAATGATGTTTCCTAAGACACACAGTTAGTTTTTACATGTCATTAGTATAATTCTAGCCCTTTCCTTCCTATTCTATCATGCTGTTCTGCCCTATTATCATTGGTTGCTGGCGTAGACATCAATCATGAAACATACTGGGGAATCCTTTACTCTTTGAGGGTTCATGTGTGGGGATGCTAAATAATACTCAATAATTGACAATGTGTATGTCACTTCAAGTTTGAGCCTTTTTGTTTGTTTTTAATGCTGGTTAGAATGTACAGGCAGCTAACGGTAAACCTCTAACCTACACTCCTTTTTGATTACATAGTAATTTCAGCTGGGTGAACTATGTGCTTAAGACTTTTTTCCCCAAGAGTTGTGTTTGTGATTGAGCTTATTAAGTCTAAACCCTTCATATTAAATAAATGAGAAGTAAGGGAAGTAGTCACAAAACATAATCCTGGGGATTTTCTTGTTTCATCCATGTGCTGAGTTTCCACTGATTGTTCTAAGCATGGGGCTTGGAAACAGAGAAGTAAGCCTTGTCACTGACCTTTCAAAAGAAAATAATTCTACTGTGACTATTTTCAAATGAAATTTGAAGAAAGGGAGGAGAACCTTCAGCCTCTTGAAATAATGGCTCACTTCATCCTGTTCAGTTCAGTTCAGTCACTTGGTCGTGTCTGACTCTTTGCGACCCCATGGACTGCAGCACACCAGGCTTCCCTATTCATCCTGTTGGTCCACCTCAAAGCAAGAGCTTCTACACAAGGCAGAGAGAACCAAGGCGTCATCTCTGTGTACCTTATTGTTGTTATTTCTTCTCTTAATCCTATGGAAGCCTTGCAGGTTAGATATATGGAAAAACTTCTGATATGAATTCTTCAAAAATAAATAATGCAAAATGAGCACAGGGTCCTTCAGTAGTGGTTGATAGTTCTCTTGATTTTTAATTTTTCTGTTTCTATCTTGCCAAGAGACGACAACAACAAAAACTCCAGCAGGTCAATATCATGTGTGCTTTTGCTGATACCATGTGTGCTTTTTGTTGATATAATATTTATGTATATGTCTACGGACATTCATAGGAGACCTCTAAAAATGGCGAAATTTAGCCTCTGTGTGAGGTTCCTTCTTTTCCTGAGATCCGGAGCTGATCTAGGTGAATTTATTACTCCTGAAACGGTCTTGCTTTGTTTTCTTTTGTTTTTATCATCTTCCAGATTGAACCCTGATCATAGGAGTGACAGTTCAGTCCAGCAATTTGTCCTTTTTCATTCAGTGTCCCCTGTCCTGTCTCTCCTTCCTCAGTTTCTCTCTCTGCCCCAGCCCATTGCATGTTTTTCCCTGGAAGTAAACAGGAGATGTTACAGATATTAACACTGTGCTCCAGTGCCATGCGTTTGGGTGTGCTCTCTGTGCATTTCCCTGGCAGTCATAAATTAATTAAAAGTAGACAGGAACCACAGGAAAAGAAAGTTTTCCCTTCTTCTCCCCACCCCCGCCCCCCAGCCCTTTCTTTTTCTACGGGTAAATAGCTAGTTCCTTTGTTCCTGGCCACACTATTTCATTTCTGCCATCATTGTCCTCATTGTTCTCTGAAACAGGAGGGGTCTAGGCCAGGAGCAGCAAGGTCTCAGCTAATGACGGGAAGTCTTTAAAGTTTGCGCTGCATTTCATCTTCTCTGTGGGAGTTTTAGGACGTATCCAGTGTTTGATCCCCACCGCGCAACTTTGCTTCTAGTTAATTAACAGATCCCCCATTACACAGTCTCATCTAGAAGCACGTGGGAGGCCTATTGGGAGGTAATTCAAGGCCAATCTGAGTGATGGCAGGAATTAGAGAAATCAGTTGTTTTAGGGCTAATGTTCAGGAAATAAAGATGTCCCATTTTAGAGATCGCATTGGAAATTTTTGAAGATTTTTCTTTTTTATTCATGACAACAAGATCAGGGAATTTTTGTCCACATAACCTGCCCGTGACTATTCAGGGCAGTTTGAATTTAGAACTCTATAACTACCTGGAAGAAAATGTTTAAAAGACAATATTATGAGATGTAGCCATGCTAACAAGAATTTGAGTCTCTCTTTTATTGTTAGTGGTCTTTTTTCCTGCCCAGCCTATTAGCCAGGTCACAACTGTCCACAGCGAATTTTCCAGGGCACAGGAGGCAGATAGCTGGTTAGGACAGCTTAGTAGTGGCTCATTTTACAGCCAAGGCTAAATCATACTTTGTTCTTGTGTTGTTGCTTTTGTTTCAAGGGTGTCAAAGTGATTTACAAAGAATACACAATAGCGGTAGTATTAGGAGCCCTCCCCTTTTTAGCCTCTTTCCAGATGAACATCGCCAAATAAAGCTCAATTGCCCAAAGTTAGACGTTGGCATATGCGTGCCAGGAACAGAGCCGTCATGTTTCAGTGACTCTGAGGATCAAGGGAGCCCAGGTTTTGATGGCGCTTGAAAGGAAGAATGCCTTGTTCAATTTCTTACCCTTCTATAGTTTCCTGGGCCCTATGAGCAATGACCCCCTTTATCTAATGAATTAGGAGGTACTCCTGCCTTGCAATTCTCAGTTCGACACTTGGCAATGAGAATCAAGCCGGGGCTATTTAGTGCAGCAGTAAATGGCCCGCCACATTAGCCCCCTGGCATGCTAAGCTATTAGGTTGTTTTACTGTTGTTAAAGTTACATTTGTTAGGTAGAGTTGCTGCCCTTCCACACAAAACTCAAGCAGTGCCTGCTACTTGTGGAGGCAACACATGCAGGAACCGTGTGCCATCCGGGACCTGACTGGTCAGGCAGCATGCCTGGGGTGCAGAGAAGTATTCTTCTGTCTGAGAAAGCAGGAGCCTGGATTATGATGATTAAAAGCGAGCAAGAAAAGGGGACAACTGGGCAATACTGGTTTTTGCACTTTGCTGTGACTAAATTAATTACATGGGCTTGATTAACCATTCATTTCTAGCAGTTCTTAAGTGAACCACTAATTGTCACAGTGCCATAGAGAAGGCAGGCCAGAGGTACTGAGTAAGCTGGGGGAGGCGGCCACACAGACCAGCAGCCAGTGCCACACACACTGGAGCTGCGCAGAATCTGAGAAACCATGAGATCTGCATGAAAATGAAGGAGGAATATTCAGGGTGCTTTGGTGGTATGTGTGTGTGAGAGAGAGAGGGGGAAAGAGAGAGAATATTTCTGCAAAGAAAGGAAAATGCCAGTACTATATAGCTCTACGCAGCCAGCTTGCAGGGTTGAGTTGGCATTTGGCAACTTGGTAGCGGCTGCCAGTGTGTGTGTGGTGGGAGAAGAGGGAATAGACAACAAGAAAAACACATAGAGCTTAAAAAAAGATGTAAAATGATTCACTTCATGCCATATGGACAAAAATGTTGTCACAAAAATAAGGCCAAAAAATAGTGCCAGGTTAGACTTTTAGTTCAAAAACATATGTATAATCATCCCCATGAACATGAATTTTAATTAGTATTTTGATAGAGAGAAACCAGATATTTTTTTAACCTGCTCTGTTCTTGTTTTCTGTTCCTCTCCCAGTTTTAGCCTCCATTAAACATTCATATACTGTATGTTTTGTGTCTGTATGAGGAAAATGCCTTATCCCTGGATTGGTGGGAATGCAAACATCTTGGTTTTCTGTGGCATACAAAATATCTTCCCAGTGGCGCTCGCAAGCAGACACTTATCACAGGGAAATCTAGAGCGCTCTCTGAGCCCTGGGTACACCGGGAAGGAAGGAAGCCATATGCCTTTTCCCTTTGTCAATGGAGGCATCTGCACCCATTTGGTTCCCCAGATCCGTTCTTCACACCCATCCACATCTCGTCTCTCTGGGATGCCTTTTAAAAAAGAAATAAATTCAGTGTATGTACATATCACGATGTGTCAGGGCAGTTCCAGAGAAAAACAGATGAGATGGTGACTTTAGAACCCTTGAAAAATGTTACCTTATTGATGAATAAACTTAATAAATGTTCACACTTTATTATTAGTTACATCTCCACCTATTCCTAAAAGGGACTGGAGATGACAGTACTTATCGGAAGAGACAGTGCTGAATCATCTTCCCTTAGCAAATTCTTTCCCACCTTAAATGAGGTGCTTCGATTAATGCCCTGCATGTGATAATGAGATGATGATATAACAAAATGCTTATATTAGCCATGATCTTGCTGCTTAAGGAGCTATTGACACCCCAGGTTTTTTTCTCCCTAAAGGAAGACAGGGGAGTCAGACACTTGAATTTAAAAGGATGCAAGTGAATAACAAAATCTGGTATTAAAAATCAAATCTTGTTGCAAAAGATTTAACCTATTTCATCATCTTTATTAAAATCCCTGGGCTTTCCTCTGAACATTAGCTGTACTTCATTCTACTACGTTCTACCAGGGGCTTTCCTGGTAGATGGTAAACAATCTGCCTGCAATACAGGAGACCTGGGTTCGATCCCTGGGTTGGGAAGATCCCCTGGAGAAGGAAACGGATACCCACTCCAGTATTCTTGCCTGGAAAATTCCTTGGACAGAGGAGCCTGGTGGGCTACAGTACATGGTGTTGCAAAGAGTTGGACACGGCTAAGTCACTGAGGGTCGGACTGGAGAAGGAAATGGCAACCCACTCCAGTGTTCTTGCCTGGAGAATCCCAGGGACGGGGGAGCCTGGTGGGCTGCCGTCTATGGGGTCGCACAGAGTTGGACACGACTGAAGCGACTCAGCAGCAGCAGCAGCAGCAAGCAGCTTTCACTTCACTTCATTCCACTCGAAGGGCAAAGGTAAAATCAGGGGCAGTCTTAGGAAAGATACATTTTACCATCTTCTGGGTTCTCTCAGGGATTTCTCAGACTTTTGTTTTTTTTTTGGCAAACACTAGCACAACCATTCTTTTTTTTCTTCTCTTCTTCCTCTTCTCTGAGGAAAATTTGGTCCCTCCAGCAAGTGTGTGATGCCTCAAAGGCATTTGTTGAGTACATCTTCTTGCTGCTGGAAGTTCTCTCTGGACTTATTGTCTAACTTCTACTCTTCCTCAAAGCCATTAGTCATCATTGCTTTAATGGTTACAGCAACAGCGGGAAATGTGACCACTGTGATCTCAAGCCACAAACTGAGATTCCTGTCTATCCATTACATCAGGGCTACAGCAAAGACGCCTGAGCATTATTTATGCTGCTGCTGCTAAGTCACTTCAGTCGTGTCCACGTGCAACCCCATAGCCGGCAGCCCACCAGGCTCCCCCGTCCCTGGGATTCTCCAGGCAAGAACACTGGAGTGGGTCGCCATTTCCTTCTCTAATGCATGAAAGTGAAAAGGGATACTGAAGTCGCTCAGTCGTGTTTGACTCTTAGCGACCCCATGGACCGCAGCCTACCAGGCTCCTCCATCCATGGGATTTTCCAGGCAAGAATACTGGAGTGGGTTGCCATTGCCTTCTCCAGTGCATGGAAGTGAAAAGTGAAAATGCAGTCATTCAGTCGGGTCTGACCCTCAGTGACCCCATGGACTGCAGCCTACCAGGTTCCTCCATCCATGGGATTTTCCAGGCAAGAGTACTGGAGTAGGGTGCCATTGCCTTCTCCAGCATTATATACAGGCTGCCTTATTTCTGGAAGAGTGGAACAAAGCTATTGCTAAACACATATGCCTGCCTTCAGAACAATAACTCAGGCTTATATTTCCTCGAGATTGTTTCCAAGCTTTAATGTCAGACTTTTTTTGGGGGTCCAGTAGATTCAATAATTCATTCACTCATTCATTTATTCATTCATTCAATGACTACTTTCAAGCTCCTAAGGTTCTAAGTGTAAGGAAAGTTAAGGGTTGCTCCTTGCTACCTAGATGTTTGTACAAAAGAGAATGGTTTCTGGTTCTTATGTTTTTAGGATTTCTAGTGGGTTAGATTACTTTAGCATATCAAGAAAGTCTGGTGAAACAGAGAAAAATTTAGAAAAGTTCTAAAATTCATTTTCTGTCCCTTCATATAAACCAAAACTATTTTATGGTTGTTTTACTCATAAATATCTATATTCAAGACTAGGAATAAATTTGAGCTCCAGTAAAAGCACCAAAGTTAATTCAGGCTTCCTAACTGTACTCCTCTCCCATGCCAGAAATGTGATATCAGTTGACACCAGCTCAAATAGATCAAGGCAACCTCCTGACCCACCAGTGGTTTTTGAGAATTACATGAGGAGTTAACAAGATTATTTCAGTTTATTAATTGTAACATTATTTGCAATTCTAAATATTGGAAATAACCTAAATCCCCATTCATAAAAGACCTGTTGAATAAATTAAAGAATGTCTGTACAAGCAGCATGCAGTTCTAAAAAATAAGGTGGAAGGTTTCTATGCATGAACATGGAGACATTTCTAGAATACATTTAGATAAAAATTTTTTGCAACTGCAAAGTTGGAGACAATATGCTATTTTTTGCATTGAAAGAAGGGCAAATAAGAATAAATACATATATTAGCTTATTTTTACAAAAAGAAATACAGGAAGAATAAGCCAGAATTAATGAAACTAATTGCATGTAATGTGTTGGAGGGAATAAACAGAAGTGATAGAGATGGAAATAAGTCTCCTAAGATCTTCCCAGGTGGCGCTAGTGGTAAAGAACTGCCTGCCAATGCAGGAGACTCAGAAGACGCTGGTTCAATCCCCAGGTCCTGAAGATCGTTGGTCGGGAAGTTCCCCTGGAGCAGGAAATGGCAACCCATTCCAGTATTCTTGCCTGGAAAGTCCCATGGATAGAGGAATCCAGTGGGCTACAGTCCATGGGGCTGCAAAGAGTCAGACATGACTGAGTGTGCTCACACACACACACACTCACACACGGGAGTTACCTGTATATATAGTTTTGGCTCTGGAAATATCATATATATTTAAGAAATAAAATTTAATCAACAAGGATGGAAAAATATGTATGATATTAGTTACTAACATTGATGGAAAGCTGAATGGTGATCATTGTTGACGATACTTTGGACTATTACTCTACTAGAGGACAAAGAGAAAGTGAAAGGGGAAGCACTTAAGAGATTGATACCTACTGAATTATAAATATTACTGCTACTTTCCTATTTAATCTTCACATTTTGTTTATCTTTCATTTCTACAACTAATATGGATACATTTTCCCTCTCTCATATTGCTCCTTTTGTCAAGAGAGGAGAATAAGTGAAAATATGATTATGTTCTCTGCAGCTGAGTGTGGAGAAGCTCTATATAGTCAGTAAAAGCAAGAGTCAGAAAAAATAAGATCTGACTATGGCTCAGATCATGAGTCCCTTATTGAAAAATTCAGGCTTAAATTGAAGAAAGTAAGGAAAACCAGTAGCCCATTCAGGTATGACCTAAATCAAATCCCTTATGATTATACAATGGAGGTGATGAATTGATTCAACAAATTAGGTCTGGTAGACAGAGTGACTGAAGAACTATGGACAGAATTTCGTAACATTGTATAGGAGGTGGTGACCAAAATCACCCCAAAGAGAAAGAAATGCAAAAAGGCAAAGTGACTGATTATCTGAGGAGGCTTTACAAGTAACTAAGAAAAGAAGAGAAGGACAAAGCAAGGGAGAGAGGGGAAAATATGCCCAACTGAATGTAGAGTTCCATAAAATAACAAGTAGAGATAAGAAAGCCTTCTTAAATGAACAATGAAAAGAAATAGAGGGAAACAGTAGAATGGGATATACTAGAGATCTCTTCAAGAAAATTGGAGATATCAAGGGAACATTTCTTGAAAGGACAGGCATGATAAAGGACAGAAGTGGTAAGGACAGAAACAGAAGAGATTAAGAAGTGACAAGAATACACAGAAGAACTGTAACAAAAATGTCTTTATGACCTGGATAACCACAATGGTGTGGTCACTCACCTAGAGCTAGACATCCTGGGGTGTATAGTCAAGTGGGCCTTAGGAAACATTAATTTTTCCATCTGATGCTAAGAGCAAACTCATAGGAAAAGATCTTGATGCTAGAAAAGATTAAAGGCAAAAGGAGAAGAGTTTGGCAGAGGATGAGATGGTTAGGTAGCATCACTGACTCAATGGACATGAATTTCAGTAAACTTTGTGAGAGTGGAGAACAGAGGAGCCTGGTATGCTGCAGTCCATTTTGTTGCAAAGAGTTGGACAGACTTAGTGACAAAGCAACAATAGTTTTATCAACCTTGGCAATAATTTGAATCAGTGATGTGATTTCATATCATGTACTCTGGGACAAGGTCAGGTACAGAATCAGTGCATATATTTTGCCAGTGTCTAAGTCATTGTGACTGGTAACAGTGTAACACATTATTGAAAGTATTACTTGATTCCTGAGTCATATTGTTTTTTCTTTTTAATTTGTACTTACAGCACAAACAATGCTAGTAATATACCATTTTCTACTAATACATGAGTAGCTCCCTAGGAGTGCAATGTGCTTTACAAATTAATCCTTTAGGAGTCAATAAAGTAGAAATTATTAAAATTATTTTGAGAAAATTAAATATGCCTATGGAAAGGAAGAAGGAAAAATATCTGATTGTTTCTTATTTATTCAACCAGTTGGTTTCCCAGTGGTTTGAAGTATTAAAGAAAGTTTTAAAAATTTGCTAGCATCTGCCCTGGATGATTCTGATTCTACGTGTTCATGTGGGCTATTTTGTAAACAAAGATATGAAGATGTGTATCATTTTTAAATTGGTTTTTATTGGGCCTATTTTAGGCAATGGATTTTTTAAAAATTCCTCACCCTCGCTTTGATTTTGGCAATGGGTAGGCATAGCTATAGCTTCCTCTTATCAACTCTTGATCCTGATGTTATTCCTCATATGAGGGAAGCAAAGGAAGAAGGGTTCTGTTTGAAAAATCTTGAGGTTCACTTTCTTTATCTGTAGTATTTGTGTTCAGTGTAATAAAATTTTATGAGTACCTACTGTGTGTCTTGCATAATTCATTAAGGACTTGAGTCATTTTTTTAAAATCTAATGACTTTCTGTTTATAAAGGTAAAATTTCATAGAATTTCACACAGTATAAGCAGACAGAGGATTAAATACACATAGTGGATAAAAAGCTGGAAGATAATAGGACGATGTATAGAGTGAGCACCCTGTATGTTTCTAACGAGAATGAAAGGAATTTAGGAAGCCTAAGGAGACTCTGAGAGGGTAAGGTTTTAGTTATAAGTCAATGATCACGTTATTAAAGTTGTACCGTTGTACTTATCAGTGCTTTTCATCATGCAGTGACATAGTGAAAAAAATAATGAAGTGGAAAAGTCAGTTCCCCATATCAAAAGATCTGAAATAAAAGTGCTCTCAGCCAAAGAAGGCAAGATCTGGAATTTTTTAAAAATGTGGATATATAGAATAAATATGCAACCCTCCTGATAATGTTGGCTGATGAAATGAAATTCACCAACTGTAATTCTGGCACAGACACACATAGTGCTGCACACACACACACCACATACACACACCACACACACACACACACACACAAACACCCTCTGCATATCCTTAATCATTTGCTATCTTATTTACATTTCATTTACTAGAGTAAATTCTATCATTTGAACTTTTAAAAAATATATTTCAGTATTACTTAAGGAAAAATAAGAAATAATGTGATTGGCTTTCAAATAGCTTATTACCATTCAAATACTCTCAAGCTAAATTATATTAGGAAAAAAAAGGAAGAAACCCTGTTTCAGCTTCCAAAACATTCTAAATGGAGACTTAGCTCTAAGTAATCAAAATTGCTTTAGTTGTGCAGAGCGGCATTAAAAGCCTTGTCCACTAATTGAGTGAAGCGCACTACTGGAGCAGTCTTGTCCCCTCATTAGATGGTCTTGCAGGCACTGTTTGTCATCCTGGGTTGCTGGGCTCAATCTAACAGTACTGCTGGCTCAAATTAATGGTAATTCATTATGACACACTATGTCCTTCCCCTCAAACAACAATGTGAAGCCTGTAGGGCATCTGCCTGCCACTAGTACTTATTTATCATGTTCCTTCCCACTTTAGTTCAAGCAACCACCTTTGTATGAACCTTCTGACTACTTTAGCTAACTGGTGATTGGAGATGGAACTGGACTGAAGAATTACATTCAGTTCCCCTCCTCTAATGTTATTGGGAATAAGAGAGTGTCTAACAATAGGCTGGAAAATGATGCTGTGTTCTGAAGGAAGCATGCATTTGTACCTGTGTGTATAGAGACTTCTGTTGGAATACAAATACCTCCCCTGTAACAAATCACGGGGAATATTGATAGAAAATATTGAAGCAGAATGTTCATAAGTGTGGTATAAATCCAAAGAGAATAAAATTGTTCTGACTATATGGGTTTGGTGATTTAACACATTTAGAAAGAATCTTCAGATTTATGCGATGAGCATTGCTGTTCAAAATGCTGCTTTTCTACTTTGGCAAGCGAGCAGGATGCTACTCCTAGGGATGAGGCTCTAGTGGTGATGCAATTGGACACTTCCTCCCAGCAACTCTAAATTGTATGTTTGCATCTATCAGTTATTGTGTTGATTCAGATCATTTGTTCTGTCTATGGAAGAATGACTCAACTCTACTGGTAAAGAGGAGCTGAACAATGTTTGAACACAGCTTTTCTCTGAAATCCTTAAATGGCCCAAGAGTGTAATAAAGGTTGCATGTATTGACTAGTTGACTCCATAGGTTGGAATTGGTGGTTCATAGTCCATATGGGGTACGGGAGAGTTGTGGCACTCACTGTTTTCCCAAGGCAGTGTCTAATCTCACTGTAGGGCATCTACTCCAAGCAATGTGGGCCTGGTGGGATTTTAACAGCATTAAAAGCCTGCCTACTCACACACCATTTATTGTTCTAAATCCCACAATTAAATTAATTCCTTTGGGCTATATATATATTAAAAAAACACGACAATTTTCTTGATATAATCAAATTGCTTAGACTAGTTAATAGACTACTATTAATTAGCAACCATTTATTCATTTATTTATCTAATGTTTATTTCTGTTAACTCTATTCCTTCATAAAATACACTTCATAAAATGTAAAACAAAATCCATCAGTTCAGGACTGCTCATTATTTCATTTCACAAAATTCTTTGCATAAAATATAGATATATCTGCTTTTACATAGCAGTTTTTTGCTTTTCTTGACTAAATGCCTGCTCCCTTCACCAGATCGATTCCATCTACATTGTCTTCATAATTTCAGTGCAGAACAGAACTCACACCCATATCCAATCCATTTGCAAATCCTATCTCTAAAAAAATATGTATTCTTATTTACCACTGTTGCTTTAGCTCAAGATGACATAAAGTATTGCCTGGAATATTAAAACAGACTCTCCACTACTATGGTCTATTCTTAAGAGAGTTTTGGAAATAAGTGGGGTCATTTTTAGTTGTCAGAATTTCTGGGGATTACTACTGGCAATAGGTGAGCTGAGCTTAGAGATGCTAGATGACATGCTGTGTGCTTGAGGTCAGGACAGAGGGGAGCTGGCCACCCAAAATGCCAGTAGCAACTCTATTGAGAGATACTGAGCCCATTAAAAACTTCAGACATGGAATATCCTACTTCTGTTCAAACCCCTCCAAAGACTACTATTTTTTCTAAGAATAAAAGCTAATATCTTTCCAATGGCATATAGGCCTGACACAGTCTGTCCTTTCCCCTGCCTCACTTATCTGACCTCATTTCTTAATACTCATTCATCACTCATGGCACTGCAACCACTCTGAAAATACAGTCATGCCAGCATGCTTTTCCTGTTGACTGAAAGTTCCTTTTCTGATATGTACCTCTCACTCCCTCCCCTCTGTATTCAAAGGTCCTCTTTCTCAGTTATTCTGCTTAAAACTGTGAATCCTCCTCTCAGATTCCTACCCACAGCTGTTTGTCTCCAGAGTACTTGTCAGAATCTAATATATTATGTTACATTCTTGTCTGTCTTCCCTCACCAGACTATGAGCTGCATAAACAATTCTTGTCTGTTTTGTTCCATGCTACTATGACATCTATTTCTGCTTGATTGACTATACCAAAGCTTTTGACTGTGTGGATCACAATAAACTGTGGAAAATTCTGAAAGAGATGGGAATACCAGACCACCTGACCTGCCTCTTGAGAAATCTGTATGCAGGTCAGGAAGCAACAGTTAGAACTGGACATGGAACAACAGACAGGTTTCAAATAGGAAAAGGAGTAGGTCAAGGCTGTATATTGTCACCCTGCTTATTTAATTTATATGCAGAGTACATCATGAGAAACGCTGGATTTGAAGGAACACAAGCTGGAATCAAGATTGCTGGGAGAAATATCAATAACCTCAGATATGCAGATGGCACCACCTTTATGGCAGAAAGTGAAGAGGAGCTAAAGAGCCTCTTGATGAAAGTGAAAGTGGAGAGTGAAAAAGTTGGCTTAAAGCTCAACATTCAGAAAACGAAGATCATGGCATCTGGTCCCATCACTTCATGGCAAATACATGGGGAAACAGTGGAAACAGTGTCAGACTTTATTTTTTGGAGGGCTCCCAAATCACTGCAGATGGTGATTGCAGGCATGAAATTAAAAGACGCTTACTCCTTGGAAGAAAAATTATGACCAACCTAGATAGCATATTCAAAAACAGAGACATTACTTTGCTGACTAAGTTCTGTCTAGTCAAGGCTATGGTTTTTCCAGTGGTCATGTATGGATGTGAGAGTTGGACTGTGAAGAAGGCTGAGCACCGAAGAATTGATGCATTTGAACTGTGGTGTTGGAGAAGACTCTTGACAGTCCCTTGGACTGCAAGGAGATCCAACCAGTCCATTCTGAAGGAGATCAGTCTTGGGATTTCTTTGGAAGGAAGGATGCTAAAGCTAAAACTCCAGTAATCTGGCCACCTCATGTGAAGAGTTGACTTATTGGAAAAGACTCTGATGCTGGGAGGGATTGGGGGCAGGAGGAGAAGGGGACGACAGAGGATGAGATGGCTGGATGGCATCACTGACTCAATGGATGTGAGTCTGAGTGAACTCCGGGAGTGGTGATGGACAGGGAGGCCCGGTGTGCTGCGATTCATGGGGTCGCAAAGAGTTAGACACGACTGAGCAACTGAACTAACTAACTATGACATTGCTTAGAATAATGTTTGTTGTGTAATAGGTGCTCAATAAATAGTTTTTGAATGGATGAATTTAAACTCATAACAACCTTGAGCAGTATTGCATTAAAGAAGTGGACATTTAAAAGCTGAGATGTCGGGGACTTCTCTGGTGGTCCAGTGGTTGATAATCTGAGTTTCCAATGCATGGGGCACAGGTCTGATTCCTGGTTGGGGAAACTAAAGATTTCACATGTACTGGTGCCATCAAGCATAATTATAGTAAAAAACTAAAAAATGAGAGGCTGTTTGATTTGGCAAGAGACATATAGCTTAGGAAAGAGAGAATTTTGCATCTGTTTCTACATATTTATTTATTCATCATCTAAGTATTTCTTGAACTCCAGTTTAAATCAGGCACTGTTCTAGGTACAAAAGGTAAAGCAATGAAGAAAATTGGCAAGGTCATTAAAAAAAACACAACAAAAAAAACAGTTTTAGAGATGCTAAGTGCTATGCAGCAAATAAAAGGAAGAAGGGATTGTGACAGGTGGTGGGAGAGTGCCTCCAATTTTTGTACTTTTCCCAGTTTAATCTGACTAGCTCACATCCATGTTAGTAACAATTACTTTGTTTGATATATTGGCAAGCACTTGAGAAAGCAATAGGGAACTGATACATGGCCAAGTATCTTTTGAAGTTGTCTATGTGGTCTATTCAGAGAAGGCAATGGTACCCCAAGAAATTTTAGTTGAAGTATAGTTTACTTATAATACTGTATTATTTTAGGTGTAAAGAGAGGAATAGTGATTCAGTAACTTTGCAAACTATATTCCATTTAGGTTATTATAAGGTAATGGCTTTAATTCCCTGTGCTATACAATATATCCTTGTTGCTTATCTGTTTTATACATTGTAGTTTGTATCTGTTAATCAGTTCAGTTCACTCACTCAATTGTGTCCGACTCTTTGCAGTCCCATAAACTGCAGCACACCAGACCTCCCTGTCCATCACCAACTCCTGGAGTTCACTCAAACTCACGTCCATCGAGTCGGTGATGCCATTACATATCCCTAATTTGTTCCTCCCCCTACTTCTCCCCTTTGGTAACAACAAGTTTATTTTCTGTATCTGTGAGTCTGTTTTCATTTTGAATATTCATTCATTTGTATTTTTGTAGATTCCACATAGAAATGATACCATACAGTGTTTGTCTTTTTCTGTCTGACTTATCTCACCAAGTATAATATTTTCTATGTCCATCCACATCCCTCCGAATTACATGGCTGAGTAGTATTCCAATCGTCTTTTGGGGCATTTTGGTTGCTCCTGTGTTTTAACTATTTTAAACAGTGCTGCTGTGAACATTGAGGTGCATGTCTCTTATCCAGTTAGTCTTTTCATTTTTGAAAATTTTCATTTTTTCACATATACCCAGGAGTGGAATTTCTGATCATATGGTGGTTCTATTTTTAGTTTGTTGAGGCACCTCCATAGTGTCCATAGTGGTTGCACCAATTTTACATTTCCACCAACAGTGTCCAAGGGTCGCCTTTTCTCCATACCTTTTCTAACATTTGTTATTCGTAGACTTTTTGATAATAGCCATTCTGGCAGATGTGAGATGATACCTCAGTGTTATCTCTGCCACATACTGACTGTGAGCAGATAAGTCTCAGTGTCCTCATTTGTTATGTGCTCACAATGCACATTTCATAGAGCGGTTGTGAAGTAAAGAGCCAGTGCAGATAAAGTGTCTAGTGGATAAAAATGAGTTCGTTATTTTTTTAAAGTCTTGGTTAATATTTAGAAAATAGACGTGGATGGAGTACTCCAGTGGATGTCTGTGTTCTGGGAAGGTATATAGGGTTATTAAAAGGGCACTAGGTGCCAACTCTGGAGAAGGCAATGGCAACCCACTCCAGTACTCTTGCCTGGGAAATCCCATGGGCGGAGGAGCCTGGTAGGCTATAGTCCATGGGGTCCCGAACAGTTGGACACACGACTGAGCGACTTCACTTTCACTTTTCACTTTCATGTACTGGAGAAGAAAATGGCAACCCACTCCAGTATTGTTGCCTGGAGAATCCCAGGGACGGGAGCCTGGTGGGCTGCCGTCTGTGGGGTCGCACAGAATCGGATACGACTGACGTGACTTAGCAGCAGGTGCCAACTCAGACCCTTTTCAAAGCTGTTTTATCCACACACTTAAATAGCAGTATACACTTTGTATAAAAGTTTTGATGTTCTATTTAGTAACCTTTTTGTTACTATGAAAGTTATATAATTTATTGGAGAAATGTTTAAAAAATGTAAATTAGCAAAAGAAACTAAGAAACTTTTAAATTCTAAAACTAACATTGTAACATTTTGGCTTTTTTTTTTTTTGAGTTGTTTTTGTATCTTGTATGTGAGCCTGTGTGTGTATCATTAGTTATATAAACTACAGATCTTCAGTCTATTAACCAGAATTAATCTTTCAGAACATTAATATTTTGGAACAAAATTAGTGTTTAGAAACTTTTGGATGCTGGAGTCAAAGGAATTTGTATTTGAATCTGGGTTCTGCTAATTATTAAGCCTCTTTTCCTCAGCAAATTAGTAAGGAGATAATCTGTAGTTTATTTAACCAGTGCTCTTGTTAGCTACTTTGACTCACTCTATTTTTATGTTGCTAATAATTTCTAGATGAATATATTTGTGCATACCTTTTCTGGTTTTTGGAATTCTTTACTCAGTATGTATTTTCCAGAAATGAAATTACATATGAACGTGTGTGGGCTTCCCTGGTGGCTCAGACCGTAGAGAATCTGCCTGCAATGTGGGAGATCTGGGTTCGACCCCTGGATTGGGAAGATCATCTGGAGAAGAGAATGACTAACCCATTCCAGCATCTTTGCCTGGAGAATTACATGGACAGAGAAGCCTAAGGGGTTACAGTTCATGGGATCGCAAAGATCCAGACATGACTGAGCAACTATCACACTGGGATGAACATGTATAAGATTGCTGGTATAGATGATTCAAATATTTTTTCAAAAAATGTGGACTACTTTTAACTTTCAGTAGCCACACTTGAAAGTCCTATTGAAAGACTAATCTCTGAAGACTAGTTTAAAAGTAGAACGCTTTCCTTTTATTTTATTATTGGTATTTAATCTTGACATGCTATTAATATTATCTGTCAAGGAATAACCTATCAAAATATTAAATATATTTTGTATCATCTTAACATAGACTTTTCAAGACAGATGTGGTTAATTTTCCTTTTAAATGTGGGATTAATGTGTTAATGTGCCTTTGCTTTATCTATGAAATTTTTTAAACTTGCTTTTTTGATTTATAATTTATATACTATACAATCCACTGATTTAAAAGTGTGCAATTCAGTGTTTTTCAGTAAATTTAAGAAGTTCAATATTACCACAATATAACTTTAGAACATTTTCATCTAACAAAAAGAAGCTACATATTCATTAAAGTTACTCCCCATTACCTCACAAGTGTCTTCTCCCTGTAACTCTAAGGAACTGCTAATCTGCTCAGTGTCTTTATATATTTACCTATTCTGGACATTTCTTAAAAATGAAATCATATAATGTGTGGTCTTTTGTTACTGGCTTCTTTCATTTGGTATAATATTTTCAAAGATTATCCATGTTGTAACATACTTCGTTTATTTATATGACTGAATAATATGCCACTGTATGGATATATTACATTTTGTTTGCTCATTCATCAGTTGATGGACACTTAGACTGTTGCCACATTTTGGCTATTATAAGTGGGATTACATTTGAATACAAGTTTTTGTATGGACATATGTTTCATTTCTCTTGTGTATGAACATAGGAGTGGAATTGCTGGCTCACATGGTAACTCTCTATAACCTTTTGGGAACTGCCAAACTATTTTGCAAAACACTTGAAGAATTTCACATTCTTATCTGTGATGTATGTTTTTTTCCAATTTCTCTATACCCTTAGCAGCACTTGTTAGTATCTTTTTTAAAAAATAGCCATCCCAGTGAATGTGACATAGCATATCATTGTGATTTTGGCTTGCATTTACCTAATATTGAGTATCTTTCATGTTCTAATTGACAATTTTTATATCTATTCTGGTTAAAATGTTTATTCAGATTCTTTGCTTATTTTTTAATTGGTTTGTTTGACTTTTTAACATAGAGTTGTAAGAGTTCTTTCTATATTTGTATACAAGTCCTTTATCAGATCTACGATTTGTAAATATTTTCTCCCATTCTGTAGGTTACCTTTTCACTTTCTTGATGGTGTACTTTGAAACAAAGATTTTGTCTTTTGGTGTGGTTCAATTTATCAATTTTTTTCTTTTGTTATTTATTTTATCTGTTGGTGTTATATTTGAAAAATCATTGACAAACTCGGGGTTACAAATATTTATGCTTTCTTCTAATAGCGTTATGATTTTTAGTTCTTAAATTTATTTATACGATTCATTTTGAGTTCATTTTTATATGATTTTGAAGTATGAATCTAATTCCATTCTTTTGAATATGGATATCCAGTTTTCGAGGACCATTTGTTGGAAAAATGATTATATTCCAATGTGTTCATCATTCCAATCAATCTGATGCTATTTAGAGTTAGCGCCAGATCTCACAAGCTAATGGGTAAGGTCCCCAGGTAGATTGCCCTTACTTCAGAAGACAGCTACAAGTGGGGTCCCCAGGCAAGGGAGACTTTTCCCAGGGTGAATTGGATATAGACTTAGGAATTCCCATGACACTTCTTCAGGCTCTGTAATGTACTAGAATGATTCATAGAATCCATGAATGTGGTTACTTATGATGACTTTAATTGTAAGGGATTCAGATGAACAGAAGAGGTAGAGGACAAGTCTAAAAGGGTTTTGGTACAAGAGTCTCTGTCTTGTGCCATCCTCCTTGAACATCATTCTGTTCACCAGGAAGGAAATTCTGAGATTGTTGTTTGGAGATTTTACTGACATAATTATAGGCGTGGTTGGCTTAGTCATTGTTACACTCAGTCTCCAGCCTCTCAGTCTCCTCCCCTTAGAAGTCAGTGTAGGGGAGAAGGTCAGGAGTTGGGGGTGGGAGGTGTCTCAGTGTTCCAGCCCCCGAATCACTTGCTTGCTTTTTCTGATATCCTCTCCCAGCCTCAAGCAGTCTGGAAATCCTCTTAAGAGTCATTTCACTAGCATAACGAAGTCATACCTATCACTCAGGGAATTCCAAGGGTTTTCAAAGCTGCCTGTTAAGAACCAGGAACAAAGACTAGATTTATTTATTTTTTTGCCATACTGTAACTGTTCTCTACCCCCGCCCTGCCCCCATTGAATTGTCTGGGCAGGTGTGTCAAAATTGATTGGCCTTAAATGTCAAGGTTTGTTCCTATGCTCTCAATTTTATGCCGTTTATCTGTATTTGTATTTTTATATCAGTACCACACTGTCTTGATTACTGTAGCTTTGGCTTTAGTTTGGAAGTTGTGAAGGATGCATTCCCCAACTTTTTCTTCTTTCATAGGGTGGTTTTAGGTGTACTGGATCCCTTGCATTTCATATGAATTTTAAGGACAGTCTGTCGGTTTTTACCAAAAAGGCCAGCTAAAATTTTGATATTGTGTTAGATACACTGATCAATTTGCAGAGTACTTCATGCTAAGAATATTAACTTTTCTGATCCATGAATGTAGGGTGCCTTTTCATCTTTCTTAGATATTCTTTCATTTCTTTCAGTAGTGTTTTAATTTTTAATATGCAAATCCTCTACTTATTAAATTTATACTTAAGCATTTTATTTTTTCATGTTGTTGTAAGGGAAATGCTTTCTTAATTTTACTTTTGGAGTGTTTATCACTAGTATATACAAATCCAATTGACTTTTATGTATTGATCAAGTATCCTGCAACCTTACATTAGTTTTAATAATGTTCATTACTTTTAATCATTTCTTAAAAATAAAATATAAATACTTAGGATTTTCTAGATAAAAATAACATTGATTACAAATAGAGATAATTTACTTTTTCCTTTTCAATCTGGATGTGCTTTATACCTGAACATAGCCTCCCTTTTAATCTTGAAAGGAAGTGATGTGAGTGGGCATTATTGTCTTATTTCTGATAGCAGGGGGAGAGCAGTCAGTCTTTTACTATTAAGTATGATAGTTTTGAGGTTTTCCTAGATGCTCTGTATTAGGTTGAGGAGTGAAAGTGAAAGTCATTTAGCTATGTCCGATTCTTTGTGACCCCATGGACTGTAGCCTGCCACTCTCTTCTCTCCATGGAATTCTCCAGGCAAGAATGCTGGAGTGGGTAGCCAGCCCCTTCTCCAAGGGATCTCCCCAACGCAGGGATCAATCCCAGGTCTCCTGCATTGCAGGCAGATTCCTTACCATCTGAGCCACCAGGGAAGCTTTTTCAATGTTTATTTCATGAAAGGGTGTTGGTATTTGTCAAATGCTTTTTGGCATCTATAGAAGTGATCAAATGGTTTTATCTTTTATTAATATGGTATTAAATGTGTTATATTATTCGATATTTAGATGCAAAATCAACTTTGCATTGTTAGGATAAATCTGGTCTAGAAAAGTTTTGCAGTGAAATTACTTAATATTTCTTCCAAAGTTATGTAGTAGAAATCTTGATTAATTCCCTTTGTAACATTTTTTTTTCACCTAAGTATTTTGAAATTATTTTGATTTATCACTAAATACATTTCTTTCTTTTTTCTTTTTCTCAGCATTGCAAGAAGTAGATAATATCAAAGACATCAGGATTGAGAGAGATTGGAGACTCAGCAGGTCAGAATATTGCATTATCATTTGCTGATCATTCTTGTCATTAATTTTGAAATTCTTGATCTCTTGCCACTTGTATATTTCTTATCTGTGATTACTTGGTGTGGTCTTCAGTGTTGCAGCTAACTACTGGAGCCTTTCTATAATAGGTCCAGCACTTGGGCCTTCTCTTTTTAAGATTTGAAGGTAAAAAGTAATTTGAAGAGATTTTCAGGAACAGAGGACATTTTCTTACCTTTCAGAGTTACCCTGATTTCTGTTATCTATCTTATTGTGTGAATAGTTTTGAAATGAAGACTTTTCCATGACTTTTTCAGAATCAAAACCTTAAAACACATAAAATATCATTACCTATGTAATTGTAATGGGAGAACAGTTGGGTCAGGAAAGTCAAGTTTCCTTTCTTTTCTGCTGTATTCTCTTGGTGCAAGGACACCTCCAAGAACTCACAATATTCTTCGAGTCTGACGACTTGTGATGGCTGATCTCTTGCTTCAGGGAAGCCTCCCTGAGGTTGTCTTAATCAGTGGTGATAAGTCTTGCTACTATGGCTTAGTTATTTATAGAAGCTTGAGGGTCCTCTCTTATAAGCCCTCCAGTGTTACCGCTTCCACAAGTTTCCTGGAGCTTGACTTAATGTCTCCACACCCAGGTCTCCTGGAGAGCAGCTACCAGTATTTTTTTTTCATGTTTCATCACACAGATAAATGGCTTTGTTCTTCAGTCTGATCACATCTCTTCAAGTGAAATGGTTTATTCAGAATGGAGCTAAGCTTAAAGTTCTTCTGCTTGGTGCTTCAGAGATTTAGTCGTTTTCTAGCATTAAGAACTAGACAGATTTTTATTATGTATCTTGTGAGAATACTACCCTCCAGCTTAAAGGAAAGATAATTACAAGTGCATCTTGATGCATCATATATACTCAGATCTCTGCTCTTAGCTAAATTAGGTAAGAGTCCTTCAAAGAGCTGTGTTTACAATGATATGCCCAAGAAATTGGGTTTATAAGTATGTCTGCAGTGATTCTTAAAGAGTTGAGAAGCACTTTTGGGTGATACTTTCATAAGGAGTTTTCTGGCAGTTAACATCTCTTGACTTTCAGTCTGTGGCTATCATTGGACTAAGCATTAGAAAGAAGCATATTGAAACCAACGGCAGTGAATTTTCTTGGATACTGGCTGTTATGTATATATTGACCTTAAATTGAACACAGTTGTTGTTTGAGCTTTACGTGTTTGGAAGCAAAATCAAGAAGGAAGAGACAAATATCTCATAGATCCCTGATAGTCTTGAGGGATAGAGAGAGCCTCAGTCTAATTCACCTGTTTTACAAACCTACATTGCCTCCCACGGTCACATGAAATATTAGTAGCAGAGATAAATCCGTGTTTCTTGACGTGCTGCAGATGTAGTACATTGTGGGCTTTACAGCTATGGAACTCAAACAGTTCTGCACCCAACATTGTACATGCAGATAAAAAACTATCATCATCCTATGTCATCTTCACCAGAATATATTTTGATAAGGAATGCCATTGATACTTGTACTTCACTTTGCACTGATATTCAAAGATATAAGATTTTTTTTTTTTTTTTTTACTGTTGTGTCTCTGGAGACGTTTCCTATTTAGTTGGATGAAATGAAAAGATGATCATTCATTCATTCATACAACAGAAGTTCCTTTCTTCCTGGAGCTTTCATTCTAGTGAAGGAAAACCTAAAATGAAAATTTTAATGTATATGTTAATAGGGATACATACTAAGGAAAAAACAAAGCAGAATAAATACAGAATGATGGGAGACTGTATCCGGTACTATGTCTAGGGAAAGCCTTTCTGCTAAGGAGAGAGTGAAGCGCAGACCTGAATGCAGCATGAAAGGGGGAAGTGTTTAGAGGTAGGAGTGAAGATTCACAGTCATGGGGAAGAACAAGTATAAGGAGCATGCTGTTGAAGGGTTGTCAAGAAAGGTATTTGGAGAGTCAGAGGAGAGTGAAGAGTGGACAAGTAAGAGATGAGAAAGCGTGATGTGATGTTCATTATATATGGTCTGGTAGACTGCAGCAGGACCTTGACTATTATTCTGAGTGAGATGTGGATCATTAAGGGGACTTTAGCCAATAAAAGGGCCTGATGTAGTTTGCATGGTTTAAGGATCACTTGGGCTTACAGGTTGGGTAAAACATTAAAAATTTTTTCTTTATATACAGAATACAAATTATGAATGAAAATAAACTTTAACAATGATTAGGGCAGCATTATCTGATTAAGGTTTTGACTGATGAGACTGTGTTCAAGGAGTTCATGTTAAGTAGTACAGCTATCACCTTTTGTTTTTGTGTCCTTAATTTGTAAAATTCCTTTGATTTATAATCATGTTCTTGGGTTTTGTATAACAACTTATTGTTTCATAATAGTTGTATTAATGACAAGGATATATACCAGAAGTTTCTTCTGTATCTTCTAAAGAAGTTTGTGTAACTTTGGTTAGTTGCTTTGCATAGTTGAAATTCCCATTTGTTTGTCATTTTTAATTTTAACTGAAATTAGGTTGTATAAGTCCATAGAAGTCATGAATTTTATCTTCCAGTTGTAAGGGAGAATTTTTGAAAATTATGTTATGGTTTATTGTAATGATCACATGACCCATAAGGCTATTTATAAGAAGAAAATGTGGAATAGTTAAAAAATATTAAAACCTTCATAGGACCTATAGGGCATGAATTCTGGAATCCGCTTTGAAATTTACCAGCCAGATGACTTAGGGTCTTTAACCTGTGTTTGCCTGCTAAGTAACCAGCACTGCTTCTCCCGTAAGGAGAATTGCATTGCTACTGTTATCTCTGCAGTTCCATTACATTTGTTGAACCAGTATGCACCGTGTGTAAATCAAATTTGGTTGAATTAAGAATCATTTTAGATGTGACCATTATATATATACTATATAAATGAAAAAAATAAGGATGCTTATAAACAACAGAGGAAATTGTTCATATTTATTTTCAGAAAAATTCAGAAAAAGGTATGTTGATATTTGGAAGGAAAGGTTGTTTCTAAAATTCTCATTGCTATCATGTCAAAGAATCAAAGTGAAAAGTGAAGTCGCTCAGTCGTGTCCGACTCTTTGTGACCCCATGGAACGTAGTCCACCAGGCTCCTCAGTCCATGGAATTTTCCAGGCAAGAGTACTGGAGTGGGTTGCCATTTCCTTCTCCAGGGGATCTTCCCAACCCAGGGGTTGAACCCAGGTCTCCCACACTGCAGGCAGACACTTTACCATCTGAGACACCAGGGAAGCCCCAAAAGAATCAAAATGATTATAAAAAAGGAATTTAGGAGCTAGGGTTGCCTTCTCCTATCTGTCTGACAGCAGCAGTTTCCAACTGCCCAATGACTATTTACTAGAAATGTTTCAGAATTCTGAGAAAGAAAAGAAAGAAAATGAAGTTGCTCAGTCATGTCCAACTCTTTGTCACACCATGGACTGTAGCCTGCTAGGGTCCTCTGTCCATGGGATTTTCCAGGCAAGAATACTGGAATTCTGACTTAGAATTCTGAGTCAATGCATTAAAAAAGTATTTTAAAACTATAAGTAGGAGTATAAGCTTAGATTTTTATTATATAGCTATTAGAATATTTATGTAATACATGTATTTTATTTTCATAAATAAATATAGAAAATCTATTTTCTTTTAAATATATATATATATATATCCTTAAAGTTTTAACTTATTGTCTCCATTTTCTTTCTTCTTTTTGCTCCTCAATCCTCTTCTACTTCTCTCATGCCAGTCTTTGCTAAAGTCATCAGTAATCGCCTTTACACTAAATCCATGTGGTTATTATCAGTCATTATCTCATTTGGCTCTTGAGTTCATCCAACTGCTTGAATGACTCCACTCCACTTAAACTTTTTTTCTCATTTGCCTTTTGCTGAATGAATCTTAGTTTCCAGTGTATCCCCAAAATATCTTTCAAAGTGTTTTGCTCATAGCACGTGCTAAATGAGTTTAGCTAGAAGATCCAAAACCAAATATTACAGTGTGAGACATAATGTCAAAAAGGCTACATAAGATCTGCAACCTGGCATTCTATAAGGGTTTTTAGAAAAGATAAAGTTTCATAGACAAAACAGTATTTGAGCTGAATCTTTAAGGATGCCTGTGATTTTCCTAGCAGAGATGTTAGATACTGGTAGGGGTTAGTTAATTAGTATATATTAAGTATGTATACATTATACATTAATATACATTAATATATTAGTGTGTGTGTGTGTGTATATATATATATATATATATATATGTGTGTGTGTGTGTATATATATATATATATATTAAGGTCCTGGTGTCTTAAGTGTCTTTTTCAGCTTGGGTTGTTTGGATACAGCACAGAGTATATACAAAAGGGGGATGGTGACTGTAAAGATATGGTGGGCTCTTTACAACATAAAGAGACTTTACAATTCAAAGTCTGTAAAGAGGACTTGGAATCTCATGCTAGTGATTAGACTTAGTTCAACAGGACTTGGGAAGCCATTATTTTTTTTGTTTGTTTGTTTTTAAGGGAATATGGGTGGTGATCAGTTCTGTGCCTTGGATTAATTAACTAACTAATATAGTGGTAGTATGAGGTTGATTGAAAGGGGAGAAGCTGAAAGGGGATGGTGGGACATTATTGTAGTTGTTAAGCAAGAGATCCAGAAAGTCAGGACCAAGATGGTAAAACCTGGGGACAGATAGGAGCAGGAATCCTAAGATGGAATCAATAGGGCTAGATTTCCTGGTGCAATAAGGGATATATTTTAACCTTGAGTGATTGGAATAAAAGTCTTGCAATTCACTGGTACAGGAAATCTAAAAAATTTTTGTCTTTATTTATGTATTTTTATTGATGGGAAGTACATGAATTGTTTTGAGTCTGTACCTTTGAAATATCAGTGTTGATATGTTGAAGATACTGGGACCAGGCAGGGGAGTTGAGGATGAAGCTCTATGAGATTAAATAATAGTAAAAGTTGCCTCTTTAGAAAACAGTTTAGAATGAGGAAATAGCCTGAAAGACCAACAGTCTTGAATGCCATGTGGAATTTTGGAGAAGACCAAATGGAATGGTCGGCATGCAAAAACTCTGATGTTTGACTTGTAGTTTTGCTGCTTGACAAACTACGTGGTTCTGAAGTAGGCTTTGGTTTATTTATTCATTTATTTTGGATTTCTGCACAAGTCCTGCCGGAGTGGTCTGCAAATCATAAACACTAAGTACACAGTCAGTTGGCCCCCTAGAATGTAATCGTTTCTGGATTATGAAACTTTTTTTCTGATATATTGAAAATTGTTTAGGTGTTCCTTAATTTGCTGGCTCATTCATTCATATATTCTTACTGAGTCCTAACCTGTGGCACACGTCAGTCTTTTAATTATATTAACTTTTCCTCTGTCCATTCTTGACTAGAATTTTCACTGGCTCAATTTAGCCTATATTCTCCATAAGTTATAGGAAAAATGCTGATTGATTTAAATTTTGTCCATCTATAGAATCACACCATCCAGATCTCAGATGATGTCTGCTCTTCCTCAAGTTGGTTGGGGGAAGTGATGGTGAATGTTACTTTTACATTTATAACAGTAGGAAATACATTCATCGTGCTGATTCCCTTTGGATGCTTGTAGTGAAATACTTAACTCAGGAATGATTTAAATCATCCTCCTTAAGAGTAGTTAAACACGCTGATGTTACAGAGCTCTGACAAACATAGCTATTATCATATGACTACTGAGAAGTTTTTGGACAGGCGTGCCAGTTTGAAGCAGGGAGCGCTCTCCCTGAATGCTGAATGAGTGCTTGCCTGGGGTGTCCCCAGGAACAGGAGCTGACACAGGTGTTCAGCACAGTTGCTTACTGCTTCCCATCAAGTAGGATGGGGGGTTCTTAGCGCTGCTGGTTTGTGGCACTCAGCATATTGGCAAGCAGTCAGCCCTGGCTGCGGATTTCCCTGGGGAAAATAAAAGCCACAGGGAAGTCATCAGTGTGACCTTCTGCTGGGTAGTTGGCACACTGCTGCTCCACAGGAAGGCTTTCAGTTGTCATTTTCTAAACGGGTAGATATCAGGTGCTGATGGAGGCTCTCCATTCAAGGTGGGAAGTGGTGAAGGAGAGAAAATATTGAACAGAAGCTTACCAAATAATTCCCAGTCATGAAGCTTAACACCAGCTGATCTGCTGATAAAAGGGATTGTTTTGTGTGGGGGGAGGGAGTTTCTTTGGTTCTGCAAGCACAATTATAAGCTTTCCTATTTAAGTCTGACCCATCATATTGAAATGCTGTCACTAGTATCATTAGCAAGTAAAGTGTTGATAACATAGTCAAATGCACAGCAGAGTTCTGGCTCTTAAGTGTCTGGACTAACTCCCAATATTAGGAATAGGAGTCAAACTGCCATCACTTTTCCTGTGCTAACAGACGCCCTGCCATTAGCAGTCTGAAGGCAATTTTAATAAAATACATAGCCCTGCTGAGTTGGTCTCAAAAGATAAATAAGCAACGTAGAAAAGAAGCTTTTGTTTAAAAGTAATTATTTAAACTATGCATTACAGGTAATTTTCTTTTACCAGTACGGCAAATGCTATCAGAATTTCAATAATGATTTGGTGGCACTTATCTAAATAATGTGATATTGTTGTTTCAAAGACTTAAAGCATCGTTTTATTTTCACGTATATACAAAATGAGGGCAAATTGGATCCAGGTATCAAGTGCATGTGTTTTACAGTTTATATTACATTTTTTTTTTGGGTGAACAGTGTTGTATTCTTGGACAGATTTATGGAAATGTAACAAGCTGGTGATAGAGTTCTGGGAACTGCAGGCTTGACTTCCAAACACAGATTAGAACAGGAGGGCAAAGAACATCTTTTTATTTTTCCTTTTGCTGTCGGAAAGGGAATCATATTTCAGTTTTTTTTTAACTCTTTTAATAGGATACTTGTACATAAACCACAGTCACAAGGGTGCAATAAATGTGTGCCTGTATCAGAGGGGCCAAAGCTTTGTTTGCCAAAAGGTAAAGAAGTCTCAGAAAGCTTTTTAAGAGTCTATTCGGAAACCATTTAAAGTACCTCCTTTCTTTCCCTTCTTTTTTTTTTTTTTTTTTAGTTTTTTATTTTTTAAATTTTAAAATCTTTAATTCTTACATGCATTCCCAAACATGAACCCCCCTCCCACCTCCCTCCCCATAACATCTTAATAGTGACACGCTGGCCTGAGATCCATAATACAGAACTAGCTCTGGCCTTACAAAGGGCACAGTAAGAACTTACCCACATAAATGTGAAATGTAGAGCATCAGGAAGGTTCCTGTTTCTAAGTGCCAGTCAGGCAAAAGGCTTCCCAGGTGGTGCTAATGGTAAAGAACCCACCTGCCAATGCAGGGGACTTAAGAGACAGACGTGGGTTCGATCCCTGGGTCAGAAAGATCCCCTGGAGGAGGGCATGACAACCCCCTCCAGTATTCTTGCTTGGAGAATTCCATGGACAGAGGAGCCTGGCAGGCTACAGTCCATAGGTTCACAAAGAGCTGACGTGACTGAGCATGCGTGCAGCCAGACGAATGTGCTTTGGACTGAGGCAAACCTCAATTCAAATCCCACTCAAATCCCAGCTGTTTTCTTTTCTTGATGTATCAGTTTTATCGAGTTATACAGCTTCTCTAAATCTTTGTTTTCTCATCTATAAATTGGAAATAATAAAACCAACCTTGTCTGATTGTTACATGGACATAATGAGACCATACATGTAAAACATTAAGGATGGTGTCGACACAGAGTGAGCACTTAGAAAATGTTTGTTTTATTTTGTTTGTTTGTTTATTTTTATATTAATGAACTTCTAACACAGTTTTATCAGGAAGGTTACATGTTAAATATTGTGCAAGGAGTTGGGATAAATAGGTTGATCAATATATGGTCTCCACTTCAAAATTTAAATCTAATGCAAGACAGAAATGTTAGCAGGTAATTCAAATACGGTGTGTCTGCCACTTGTTGTTGTTTTCTTATTGGTCTTGTGGACATAAAGGGGGCAGGGCTTAATCTTGACCATGGGAAAAAAACTTCTATAAAATCTTTGTTTATTAAGCTTCTAAAGGGATGATGCTCTGTATTTCTACTCTGAGCTGCTGTGGTCAAAGCTAACTATTTTTTTCCAAGAGTGATTTCCCAGCTCCTCCTTCTTTCTCTTCTTTTACATTTATGTAAACTTTCTCTTTGATTGTCAGTACCATAGTTAGATGATACCTGTAGTCAGAGAGAAGAGAAGAGCATAAATCAATACTCAAATGCTGCTCAGCACCTCTGCTAAAATAATTTGGAGGAACAGTTAAAAACATAGATTTTATTCTCATGCATTGCTGAATGGAATGAAAGTTAGTACAAGTCTCTTGGACAGGAATTAGATGATGGCTAACAAATCTACATATATACACCATTGTGACCCAGCAGTCCCATTATTAGGAATTTATCTTGCAGATATGTCTTTAACAATGTAGAATCACATGCCCAAAGTTAGTCATTGTGGCATTGTTTATAAATGTAAAATATTAAACATTATCTAAATGTTTGTACCTAGGAGAGTAGTTGAATACATGACTGCACTATGGCATCACCTCATAATGAGGGACCATGCTGCTGTGAAAAGAATAAATGGATAGAGAGTCCTTTTCAGTCAATACTACTAAGTGAGAAAAAAAAATAAAGAAAAATAATATCTAGAATTAAAGGGGAATAAGAAAACATATCTGATAATTGGAGAAAATAGGAAATGTTAAGTCAGAGACTCCTGAAATTGGTTGTTACTTACAGAGGTTGGGCTCAGTGAATGGGTATTGATAGAATGAAAATAAAGTAGAAATTGTGGCAGAGGAGGGTGACGCTTTATCTGAATTTCCTTTTTTTTTAATAGCTCTGAGTTTCACTCAAAAATAAGTAATTAATTAAAATGAGCTTCAATATTCAAGGAGCCTCACATGAAAACCAAACAAGTAGCAAATTGTATTCATATGAATGAAAAATGAAGAGGGAAGGGGGAAAAGAGTTAATTTGAGTAACTTTGCCAAACAGAATTTTGATTTTATAATTTAAGATTAAAAAAGAATAACTATTGAAGTCTTATAAGAAAATTTGTTTTTCACACAGTATAGATTAATGATTCTGTTTTTCAGAATCAGGGGTGAAAGTTAACATTTCTGAACTCTTGGTTCTATCCGGAGCTTGTGGATAATAAGGGCTATTTTTCTCACCATAAAAGAAGGCTAGAATGAACCCTGTGATGTTGAATTGGAATCTGAGTTATCAGTTGCTTATGGTATGTGTTATAAAGAAATAATTGTGTGTGTGTCTGTGTGTGGATCCATTTATACATTCTCTATCTCTGTCTGTTGGAAGGATGTGAAAGCAATAATACCTCAATACTGATGAGTACTCCTAGTACCTAGATCTTGGTTTCTAAGCATCATTTTCCAATAAAGGACACTGAGAACCTTTGTAGAAATGAATGATTTTAGCACAAGTACAGGAAAATTATATGATGAGAAACTGGAACATCTTGTGGTTCAAGAAAGTAGGGAATGACTTAAAAAGGATGAGAGCATGTGGAAAGGGCATAGGAGTCAAATTGAAGTGACTCACAATGGCTACATCTGGAATATTAGAGCAAGGAAATATGATAATAATGGATTATATGCAATATAGTCCATGATGCTATAAAAATGTTGAAAAAATAATAAATGGGAGAGAAAGGAAAGCTCTTTTATAACAGGAGAATATCAATTAATAACTGTAGAAAAAATGATGGAGATAGAAAATGACTCTTTGGTAAATACCACATTAATAATTTTCACAGGTAGGAGTCAGACTGGATGCTAAATCAGTGGTGAAAATCTGATACTTACATAGGATACTTACATAGTGTCCAAATATTAATATATCTTCTCAGAATGATTGCTATTTACAAAGGGGACAGTAGCAACTTTAGAGTGGAATATCCTGCGAGACACCATCTAAAACAAGTGATCAAAGTATCCCCAGTAATGAGACTAACCAGCATCGTGTGCCACTCGTGTGACTCACTGAGAAAGGTACAACAAATCATTTTTGTTATTTTCTTACCCAAAATGCATAATATGAATTGTATCATGAGGAAATGCCGGACAATTGTAAACCAACAGACATGCTACAAAATAACTGAGCAGGTCTCTTTAAAAGTGTCAGGGTCATGCAAAACAAATAAAAATGGCAGTTGTCCCAAATGAAAAGGGACTAAGAAAACAGGATAGCTAAATATCAGCTCCTGGTCCAAGAAAAGGACCTGAGTGAGACAATTGTTGAAATTTCAATAAGGTCTGTATATAAGCCAGTTGTTTTCTGTTAATTTCTTGCTTTTGCTCATTGTGCTGTGGATTTGATATTTGTTAATATGCAAGGAAGCTGGGAACTTAGTACTATTTTTGAAATTTTTTCTAAATGTGAAATTATTTCAAAATGAAATGTTAAATTGAAAAATAAAAAAATTTAAATATGTACCTTAAATAAAATGTGAAAGTGAAAAGTGAAGTCGCTCAGCTGGGTCCGACTCTTTGCGACCCCATGGACTGTAGCCTACCATGCTCCTCTGTCCGTGGGATTTTCCAGGCAAGCGTACTGGAGTGGGTTACCATTTCCTTCTCCAGGAGGTTTTCCCGACCCAGGGATCGAACCCAGGTCTCCTGCATTGTAGGCAGATGCTTTACCATCTGTACCACCGGGGAAGTCTAAATAAGATGTATGCATATATTACCGATTCTTCTTTATTATCATAAAAGAAAGTTTGTTTTGTAAGAGGATATCATTACTGGGCTCTCAGAACAAAAAGTCATCATAGAGCATCATGTATGTTGCACTGTGAACTTGGTCTTATTCTGTTAACTGACTGTCATACACTGTGTAAACCTTGAGGGTACTTATTATCCCTTTGCATTTTCTAGGCTATTTGCCAATAAAATAGGGCTAATGATCTTAGCACTATGATTTCTAACTATTCACATCAATAGAGTAGAGAGAGATGTCAGGTGTGGAGCCCGACAACAATGATTTTAAGGAGCACTCAAGTACAGATCAGGATTTAATGCCAGTGAAGGACCAAGTATCTTCTGGGTAGGTGTAAAACTCCAGAGTATAAAAATATTTCCAGAGAGGGAAGATAGAGCTAGTGTATTCAGTTCAGTGGATGTGTATGAAGAGATCATAATCAGACAAAAACTAGAAAGTCAGTAGGAGCAGAGTACATAGTGCAGCCAGTCAGTGGTTTCTGAGAGTCCAGAGTCTTCAGTTATAAACAGGGCTTGGCAGTGCTGGTGAGCTTGATGATGCCAGTGAGGTGGTGGTAGTATTGTACATGCTTGATGACAGCATTAAAGGGCTAGGATGAAGGATTGACTGCAACGTGTGATTGCATGGAGTTCTGTGTACAGGCACCTTGTTTTCACATACATTCCTACTCAAAAATTTCATGTTTAACATCTTTGGAAGATGTAGGTGAGGAGACTGATTTCATTACCTATGTTTTTATCAATGAGGAAACCCAGATTCAACATTTCCAAAATCCTATAGCTAATAAATACAGAAAGAATTTGTAGTCTGGTCCAGAACAGTCACTTGAGTTTACTTACCTCCTTCTAGCATCAGAGAAATCCTTTAATATACATGGCATTTTTGCAAATAAGATTATTCAGGGACATGTTTTTCCTGATGGAAGAATAGATTGATTGATTCTCTTTGATTTTTCAGAGGGATCTGTGACTTAAAAGAGAATCAAGTATAGATTTTTCCTTCCACGCTAGTGTACAGTATGGAGTGGAAGTATTTTTGCCAAACTTGGAGATACATAACTCTGCTAGTAAATGTACTCAAGAAGCATCATTATCAATAGCATTTAACACAGAGATTGTAGGACTTGCCCAGAATCCCAAGAGTAAGCTGTGAAAATAAAATGTGAACTTTGTTGCCAATAGTCAGGGCAGAGATTATCCTTTGGCCAGATTATGAATTATCTTCAGTGAAGATGGTTCTTTGATAGTCCAGCACCAACCAAGGGGACTAGATATCCGCTTCCTAGGCTGGGTAACACTCACTGGAAGAGGACGGGTCCAAAGGAGCTTGAATAGCAAGCAGTGGAGTTCTGATGCTCTGTTGTGACGTTAATTAGCATTTTGAGCATTATGGTAATTTGAATAAAATTCTGTAGGGTTGCTTGAGAATCTTGGGAGTGGAGTTAGAGGCAATAGTACCTATGTAGAATGAAAAGCGTTCTTACCTATGTAGAATGAAAAGCAGCTGAAATCTGACAGAGACCTTGGGATGAATATTCTGAGCGTGTTATCGCATCCAACCCCTGAGAGTTTTAGCTTCCCAAAGTACTCTGGGACATTGAAGAAGTTCCTCCATCTTCCCTTTGAAGAATACTTTGAGTGATGTCAGAGTCTTTATATGACTGACATTTGCCAAAAAGATCATGGTATCTGCTAAGACACACAAATATTGTCCTATTCATGAATGTGTATATTTCCACGACAGAGTAGATAACAAAACAAAACAAAACCCTATTTAGTTCTTTACCATTAGATCAAGAGTTCCTTCTAGAGAAGGGAGTGGCTACCCACTCCAGTATTCTTGCCTGGATAATTCCATGGACAAAGGAGCCTGGTAGGCTACAGTCTAGGGGAATCACAAAGAGTCGGACACTACTGAGCGACTAACACATTTCTGAAGAGTTCCTTGTCTGTTGCATATATTTGACTTCCAAATCAAGGATTTATTAAAGACTTAAGAGATTTATAAAGACCATATAAAATGTAAACTTTAGTCTGATCACTGATTTAGAGCTTAATACTGAATCTAAGTGCTAGGTGATGCTTACCTATTAATAAGTCTCTGATTTTCTAGACAAGGAATGAGGCTCAGTGAAGTTAAATGTTTCATCATTTTACACAGTTAATAAGCGACAGAGCCAGAAAATGAACCCAGATTTCTTGATTTCAGGCCCAGCTTTCTTTGCACTACGGCATGGTGCCTTATGACACGTATGAGATTAGAGCAAAATTATATTTGTTGAAATGCATGAAAAGTGTTTGGGTCTTTTGTTGATGTTTTGTGAAGAGAGTGAGTTTATTCCCTCCTTGATTAGTTTTTATTTTACACTGCAATTAATAAATGAACAATATCCTCTGCTACCTCAGATAGATAAGGTTCTATTAGGGTTTTTTTTTTTTTTTTTTGGTGGTCTGCCAATAGGCTTGGAAAATCCTTTCTTGTCTCAGAACGAATACATGCATACCTTTGAGTTGCTAGCACTTGAACTGCTAATCCATTAAGTGACTAACCTGAGAAATCACTTCTCTCCTGAGAGGTGCCCTGGATTGCAAATGTCTTTTGATAGTACTGCAGTGGTAGTGTAGGGATTTGCAACTGGCAGGCAGGAATTGAATTGCCATCATTTGGCTTTAGTAGGAGTTAGAGTCTTGTCTCCAACATAAGCATGAGCCAAGGTACTGTCTTCTTTTTTCTAATTTTAGTTGGAACCATTGGCACTGATCTTACCTAGACAGACTAGTGTTATTTCTACCCAGCACAATCTGCTGGCATGGGCTCTCTTCCAAGCCATGCAGTTGAACTTCTCCCCCTGGTTTACCAAACAGAGAGAGAGATGAATGGATGCAGAGGACGGGAGCAATCACCTTTTTCATTAGAAGCCATCCTTTCAGGCATAGAAATTCTAGATTTAATTGGTTTGATGTATGACTCAGAGAGAATTGGCCCTTACAACTGAAAATTGTGGCGTGCTTTAATTGTGGGTTATGAAATAACCAATCCAGTGTTTTGGTTTTGGGAAATGGCTGTTGATATATTTAACTGCTCAAGGGTTGGGAGGAAAGGTGAGAAGTGATGTCTGCTCTCCAGCCCTCACCTGTTCATTGCTGGGGAAGATGAGTTGTACAGTTGTCCTGTCATGATCTCTAGTCGTGGGCACCCATCCCTGAATGCATCTCTTGGGGCCTCAGTCATACTGGCCACGCTGAGGCTTCCATCTGCATCTCTTTATCAGAACCCTTGGTGAGACCCCTATCAGAGCATCAGCATTCCCCGTCAGCTAAGTCCCATGCCATGGCAAGTAAAGAGGGGACCTCAGAGCCTCTGCAACCTTGACCCTCTAGGTAGCCATATCTGTGCCCTTTCTCTCTACTTCAGTTTGTCATGGGATGTCTGCTACAAGGCTGCTGTCTCACAGAGGGCCATTCAGAAAGCAGGCCTCAGAAACAGAGGGGTTTATACGATTTCCCATTCTCACCCCAACCTAACCTGCTCTTGACCTGTGGGAGCAGGAATGTGAGTTCCTCATATTAGCATCTGAGGTCTCTTCTCCCTGGTGACTCTTCCTTCTAAGTTACAAGTGCCCATAACCCTCAAATTCTTTCACTGTTTCACATAAATAATGGTTTTCCATACGTAAAAGTAGATTTTTTTTTTTCCGGTTTCTTGTGACTCATCTGAGAAAGACTATACATGGAGTCGCAAAGAGTCGGACATGACTGAGCAAGTGAACTGAACTGAACTGAACTGATATGTGGGATTCCCTGGTGGCTCAGACGGTAAAGGGTCTTCCTGCAATGCAGGAGACCCAGGATCCATCCCTGGGTCAGGAAGATCCCCTGGAGAAGGAAATGGCAACCCACTCCAGTGTTCTTGCCTGGAAAATCCCATGGAAGGAGGAGCTTGGCAGGCTATAGTCCATGGGGTCACAAAGAGTTAGACATGACTGAGTGACTTCACTTTCCTCACTTTCTTTCATACAAGGAATGGGGGGTTAACACATAGTATTATTATTTCACAGAACATTATGCAGGAAACCCAGTGGTAAAGAGAAAAGACACAGATTATCCTCATGGGGTGCACAGTGAGATCACACAGAGTTTATTAGTTGTTATTGTTCTTCGACACAATAGATACAAACACGATCATAAATAGGAGATTCTAATAAACAGCTAGAGAGTATGTTTACATTTTATGGAAAGGAGGGCTTCGAAGTGTGTACCGCATCCTGAAGGTCTGGTTGAAAAATAGCAAATCGTTATCTAAGTAGAAAAGAATTCCATAGATTTATTATTTATTTATGGGCTTTCCCAGTAGCTCAGCAGTAAAGAATCCCCCTGCAAACAGGAGACGCAGGTTTGATTCTTGGGTTGGGAAGATCGGATCCCCTGGTGAAGGAAATGGCAACCCACTCTAGTATTCTTGCCTGGAGAATTCCATGGACAGAAGAGCCTGGCAGGCCCCAGTCCATAGGGTTACAAAGAGTCAGACACGACTGATACATAGTCCTGATTTATTTGGCTATGCTGCATCTTAGTTGCGATACACAGAATCTTTCTTGTGGAGCATGAACTCTCTAGTTGTGGTATGTGGGCTCAGTAGTAGTTGCAGCACATGAGCTTAGTTGCTCTGCATCGTATGGGATCTTAGTTCCCAGACCAGGGATTGAACTCACATTCCCTGCATTGCAAGGTAGTTTCTTAATTACTGGATTATCAGGAAAGTCCCAAATTCCATAAATTCAAACCACCACTCTTCTCTCTCTCTGTCCCTCCCTTTCTCTTCAACACTGTTTTGTCCCCGTGTTGGAGAGTCATTTTGGTAAAACGTCTGGGCTCCCTGTCTACCATATTCTGTTGGCTGACTTTTGCCTCCTTTTCAATCATGAATGAGCTGCCCTCTTCTAGGGTGGTAGCCTGATACAATTAATAATAATGAATAATAATCATTAAACACTTAGATCTTGATTTATGATGTCAGATAGATTATGTTGCTTAATTATCAGAGCAGCCCTTTGGGAAAGGTATCGCTATTATCCTTATTTTACAGATGAGCAAGTTGATGCAAAATAAGAGAGCAGGCAACCCTGAAGCACATACGTGGGCACCATAGGATTTTATATGCCACCAAATTCTGAGTCTCTATCGCTTAGGAATTATTCAGTTTCAACTAATAGAAACCTGAGTGATGGTAATTTGAACAAGGTAGTTTTTCTTTAACTATACAAGAGGATCAGATGCAGTGCAAGCTGCTTCACCATCCTTTGAGGGATCCGGACTCCCTCTAGTTTTCTCTTCCACCACACTTGGGCTACATCCTCATTCTAAAGATCACAAGAGACTGGGTATGGCTTTAGCAGTGTAGCTCTATCTCACATCAAGGCAGGACATAGGAAAAGCACAAACAGCAAAGAACAAAAGCGGCCAAAACAGTCAGAGCTGTCCCCTTTGAAAGGATTTTCACTGAATCTTCCCCCAAGTTTCTACTTATATCTGAGTGCTTTTAGTAGGGTTCTGTTTATGCATTTAACCGTTCTACTTGATTGCTGGGAAAGCATATCAGCTGGTCAGTTAGAGTTCTCCGCCATACTTCTCTATCTCCCGGACATGTTGCGTTTTCCTATAGCATAAGAATAGGAACAGGAAGTGTTTTAATTATTTAAAAGAAACCAAATTTTTCTTTTTTTATTATTTAAAATAAACCAAACTTTGTTTCTTTTCAAACCTACAGTTTCTTTGTTTCTTCAGGTCTCCTGCATGGTTATGCTTATTAAAACACACACACACACACACACACACACACACACACACACACACACACAAATATGTATGTCTCTTGAATGGAAAGATATCTATCTTCTGATGGGATATTTTCTATAGAATCTTCAGCACATGTTTAGCACACACCCGCTTATAAGGAGATATTAAACTGGTCTGGAAATGGGGAAATGAGGCAACCTTACCCAAGTTTAGAGAAACTGTCAAGTGATTAAACCCTGCCTCTATCTTCCAAAATGCTAATTGACAAATGACTCGTTATAGGGATAGAAATGTTTTCCTGTAGAATAGACCATTCTGAGTTGTATGTGTTCCATCATGTACCATGATGAAAAAAAAAATTGCTAGTCAGAGTATTATATGCAGGAAGTAGTATGCTTTCGCATTTATGAGACTATAATCCTATGAAACTACTTACTCATTTATCGCAACATTTGAATAAAAACAAGAGGTTGACATTTAAGTTGTGAGAGAGTATTTGGTTGAAAACTACAGTAAATTGTAGTGTGGATTTAAAAAAAAATCTGATCCATCTGTCTTTGACAAAAAATTTACTAGTGTTTTCTCTGCTACCTCAGTTTCTCCCTTTAGAAAATGAAGGATTTTTTTGTGGAGTTTATGTCAGTAAGATATATTGCAATAGAATGATAATTCACAGGAATTCTGACTAGCTCAGTGCTAATGCCATGCTATTCTGTTTTTAGACATCTGTAGTACAGAGAATTGTTTTATTATATCATTGTGAATGTGGTTAAGATAAATATACTATTGTTGTGATAAGAAATTGATCTTCAAATACTTTATATATAAGAACCGTGTGCTTCAAAGTAGGTAGTACAAAGCTGGGACAAACCAAATAAACACTCATCAGTGGCTTTATGTTTGAAAAATATGTAAACAATTAGGTTGACTACATTCACTCCAGATAGTTCTTGAGGGTTTTGGGTTTATTCTTAATAAATCCCTAACACCAGTGTTTCCTAATTTAGTTAATTGAATTCTTTTTAAGCAAGGATTTATAGACTTTTAACACTGAAATCAATTGTATATATTCTCATCCAATTTGGTTTAGCTCCATAAAAAGAAATTTGGGAAACTGTGAATATAAACTAGAGTTAAACAGTTAGGATCATTTAGGTGTATAACCTTCTCTCATACTGATTAACTCTTATTAATTTTAATTGGGCACGTATATTGCATTCTTCTCTTTCCTTTCTTAATGATAAATTTGCCAACGATTATTATATGCGCAAAGTAAATATGTATGATAAAGCTAATTAGTATAAAATCTTTTGCTCTATTTATTTTACTATTTCATGTGAAAGTATTAAATGGGCCTAAATTAACTGAATAATTGTTAGCTCCTCTTAGTTTATATGTTAAGATCATTTTTCAGCAACAGGAAGTGAGCTGGATTTTTAAGATTTTGTCTTTATGAACAAGTTGGTTATTTCCAGAAATATGAATTTACTTGTTTTTGAAAAGATGACTATTTTAAGTATAGAATTTCACATGATATTCAGTATTCATTACCTGACCACATACATATTTTAGTGTTGTCTTTATAAAGCAATTTATTTTAACTTGCAGCTAGTAGATAATTCATTAGTGTTTTAGAGATAAAGATGACTTAATTTTTGTAATTTTCCAAAACATTATTTTAAAGACTATACCATGGCCATTTCTAATGCCAGCCTTTCAATATAGCTGATCTTGCAATCACATCTACTACCTAAAGAATCTAAACTGTTTTTTCTAGTCTATAAACTCCTATAGTTGACAAAGGGATGTCTAAGAAGATAATTCTATTGATTAATTCAATTAATTTCTGGGTTAGGCATAATGTTATGAATTGAGGATTACTCATAGAAATTGAATATAGAGAGAAAATATTTTCAAGTCTTTTTTTTTTTTTGGCATATTGACTAATATTGAACTCCTGAAAGCTTTCCAACCTCACAGAGCTACAATAAAATTCTAATGGGGTCCTGAATGCCAGCTCTAGTTTTGTTGCCTATAAGGTAGATGTATGAACAACCTTTTACTAGCAGGATGTCTTTGTTTTAATTTCCATTGAAAAACTCATGGACTAACACTTCAGTTCAGTCGCGCAGTTGTGTCTGACTCTTTGTGACCCCATAGACTGCAGGACTCCAGGCCTCCCTGTCCATCACCAACTCCCGGAGTTTACTCAAACTCATGTTCATCAAGTCAGTGATGCCATCCAACCATCTCATCCTCTGTTGTCCCCTTCTCCTCCTGCCTTCAATCTTTTCCAGGATCAGGGTCTTTTCAAATGAGTCAGTTCTTTGCATCAGGTGGCCAAAGTATTGGAGTTTCAGCTTCAACATCAGTCCTTCCAATGAGTATTCAGGACTGATTTCCTTTAGGATGGACTGGTTGGATCTTCTTGCAGTCCAAGGGACTCTCAAGAGTCTTCTCCAACACCACAGTTCAAAAGCATCAATTCTTCGGTGCTCAGCCTTCTTTTCAGTCCAACCCTCACATCTATACGTGACTACTGGAAAAATCATAGCTTTGACTAGATGGACCTTTGTTGGCAAAGTGATGTCTCTGCTTTTTAATATGCTATCTAGGTTGGTCATAAATTTTCTTCCAAGGAGCAAGCATCTTAATTTCATGGCTGCAGTCACCATCTGCAGTGATTTTGGAGCCCCCCGAAATAAAGTCTGTCACTGTTTCCATTTTTTCCCCACCTATTTGCCATGAAGTGATAGGACTGGATGCCATGATCTTAGTTTTCTGAATGTTGAGTTTTAAGCCAACGTTTTCACTCCCCTCTTTCACTTTCATCAAGAGGCTCTTTAGTTCTTCTCAGTCTCTGCCATAAGGGTGGTTCCATCTGCATATCTGAAGTTATTGATATTTCTCCTAACAGTCTTGATTCCAGCTTGTGCTTCACCCAGTCCAGCATTTCTCATGATGAACTCTGAATATAAGTTAAATAAGGTGACACTATACAGCCTTGATGTACTCCTTTCCCAATTTGGAACCAGTCTGTTGTTCCATGTCCAGTTCTAACTGTTGTTTCTTGACCTGCATACAGATTTCTCAGGAGGCAGGTCAGGTGGACTGCTATTCCCATCTCTTGAAGAATTTTCCACGTGTTTTTGTGATCCACACAGTCAAAGGCTTTGGCGTCGTCAATATAGTAGGAGTAGATGTTTTTCTGGAACTCTCTTGCTTTTTTGATGATCCAACAGATGTTGTAATTTGATCTCTGGTTCCTCTGCCTTTTCTAAATCCAGCTTGAACATCTGGTAGTTCATGGTTCACATACTGTTGAAATCTGGTTTGGAGAATTTTGATCATTACTTTGTTAATGTGTGAGATGACCACAACTTCAGGACTTCTAATATCTTAGCGACTAAATAGCAGCAAATAAATATTGATCTGTTGTCCCTGAAGTGTATTTTTCATATAAATATAGTTTAGCAAACTGGATTTTTATCTGTGTCTTTGTATGTGAAAGCAGGCATCTCGACACATATATGTATGAGCTGTGAAAATGTGCTTAGTCGCTCAGTTGTGTCTGACTCTTTGTGACCCCATGGCATGCCAGGCTCCTCTGTATATGTATAGTGTCCATATTTATTACATAGTAGTTAGTCTGTTGAAGGTTTCATCAGATAATAGATTCTCTAATGCAGAAACTGTTTTATTCATATCCTATCACCCCCAACAGAGTATAATACAATGTCTTTTACACAATGGTTGCTAAATTAGTGGTTGTAGTGAATGGTGACCCAAAGAATACACATTTAATCAGAGAGAAATGTACTGTTTGATTCTGATACAGGTACATGGGAAAGATGTCACTTAAAGAATGTCCCCATTATTGTCAATTAGAAATACTTTATTCTTATCTACTTAGATGGAAGCTAAGCTCTGCCAGTTTTATATAGTTTTATTTGTAATTGTGAACATGTAGAACCACATGAGGCCATCAATCAGAAGAGAGATGAAGGCCCAACAGAATTATTTCTGTAGGTGGCCAATTTTTTTTCAATCAAGGACAGCTGAAAGGTCATGATTAAAACAGTGATTTTCCTGAAATTGTAAGTAACTGTGAGTGACTGTTTTGCACAAAGATGTCAAAACTACTTTTTTGCCTCTGAGAAGGAAAATTATACGTTCTTGAAAATGCTGGCAGTGCTCCAAATTTCGCTTGCACTACTGTAATGTATTTTAATTACTGCACTTGAGTCAGTTTCTTAAAAATATGAGGAAAAAATAAGGTAGTGTGATAGTAAGCATACATAGAGTATAAACAGTAGTCATCTAAAGCCTCCTTGATAGGTGCATACTCATTACTCAGAATTAGCCGAGGAGTAGGACTTCACAGTTTTTACCCAAGGAGTGTGCATAGCATTAATTCATAAATCTACAGAGAGATGAGGAATGATATCACTGTGTATTTTAATTAGAATATGGCAGTGATATTTGAGATGCTTAGTAATTTGTTTCACGTAGGTCAGTTAGCAAAGGCAGCCAAGGGTAGCGAACGTTGCTAGTGATTTCTGTAGGTGGCCCTTTATTTTCTGAGTCAGAATTGACTCTGGTCCCTGGGTGAGGGCAGGGAGGACTAACTGCTGGTTGCCATCATCCTTCAGATGAGGTGTGGACGTGAAGCCCTAACCATTTTGTAGTCATTAAAGATTCCTCGGAAGCTTTGTAGCAGAAAGAGTTTTAACCACGGTGTCCTGGTCAGTTTCCAAATCTGGTAATTGCATTATGCCTTCCAGTGTCTTCCTGCAGGTTCTGTTTTTGTTTATTTGTTTGTTTGGGGTTTTATTGTCATTTTTACTTGCATATATGGGGCTGTAGTTTTGAGGGGTGGATCTCTCCTTGGTTTTAAGTTCTGTGTGCTTTTAGTCTTCCTTAGGCTGTACAGGAATAGAACTGAACAGTTTTGTTAGATGGACATTATTTCTGCCTGCCTTAATGGTTTATGTTCCATCCTTTTTACATGGGTTTAGTTTCATATTTGGAGAGACATGTATAAAGGAACAAAAGAAATGAATAATAATGTGAGGATCAACAAATATGGGGACAGACATGGGCTGCTTTTTGAGATATAGTCCCAGGGTACCTCCTTTACCTTGGAGGAAAACTCCAGAAGGCAGAGAAGATGAATGTCACTTGCTGGGTTTGAGGAGGGAATCACAAGAGAACATGAGAAGTGTTAGTTCACTTAGAATTAAAAACTGGTAAAGTTTCGTTTGGGTCCAAGAATGACATGGTTCGTTTCCATGTTAAATGTCAATCTTTTTCTCCCATTGATAAGCTTGTTAAATTTGGATTTGTAAGGCAGAAGGATATGTCTCTGATTTTAAGAGCAATATTTTGATATGTCATAATTTTGATGGCCATGTTTTGAATTAGATATTTCACTCATGATCATTTTTTTTTGTAATCTACAGGAAGATAAAATTCTATCAAATCAACATTTACTGGATGCCATCCATATTAAAAGAATTGCATTTGATGTATTACTCTTGAAGATACTTTATTTGGTCCAAAAAACACTGTACCAAGTATTTATCCTATTATATCCCTATTGGGTTGAAAGCATTTTTTTTTTCATTTTGTTGTTATATTATTTATTCAACAAGGAAATGGTAAAACAAAATTTAGAGTAATTTAGTTCTAGACCAAGCATAAATTTCATCCATTAGTCTCAAAACTTATCCTGCCAACAGCATTATATAGTAGAAAAAGCATAAGCTCATGTGTCAAAAGAGCTGTTTTTTAATGCTGGCTCTTACAAAGTCTATGATTTCCAAATGGGTAAGTTGCTTTAACTTGTCTCAGTTTTTTTCATTGTGAATAGGCATGATTGTAATATTTTGACCTACCTACAGAAACAGTTTTAATCAAAGGGAAAAAAACACATTTCCTTTTGAAGTAAACTCTAATCTATAATATAGTACTTTCCTCACTAATATTATTTATATTTTAAAATATTGTTGAAGTGTAGTTGATTTACAGTGTTCTATTAATTCCTTCCATACAGCAAAGTAGCTCAGTTATATATATATATATATATTTCATGTTCTTTTCCATTATGGTTTTTCATAGGATATTGAATATAGTTCCTTGAGCTATACAGTAGGACTTTGTTATTTATACATCATAAATGTTTTATCTTTCATCATATTGACTCTACATATAATCTTCAATTAGAAATTACTCTTCATAGATTTTCTGGAATCTTAGTTTGAGATTGAAGCTATTCTGGGTTCTGTGTGGTAGAGTGATTCTCTTCTGTTATAGCCTCTATAATGTTTTCCCAATACTAGATAGGTTTCTTTTCTCATTCATCTTTTTACCATATCTAAATCATGTAAGATAAATAAATGAAAGACTTTAATACTTCTTTGCCAGGCCCAGTTAATCTGAGAGTATCTGGACCTGACAGAATCAGTTGTCATTAGGATGGCAGAAGGCTGAAAACTGAGTATCAATCAGCCACAAAGAGTAGGTGATTGGAGCAGATCTTAGCAATATGGGGAAGCTCATACCTATGAAGCATCAGTGACCTCAGGGAAGGAAAAAATCTTGTTAGACTGGCTGTGGGCAGTGCAGTTTTCCTGGAGGTAAGGGTGTCCTGTTGTGACTGGTAACTCCATCGACACATACGAGGAATGCTCAAAACGATCAGCTGGCTGTGAGTATCAGAGACCCTTGACAGAAGTAGCAGACAATCCCAGGAGACTGTTTTCAACAAGATAAAAAACCTGATGACCGAGACCATGGAAGCTAAGTGTGGACTCAGTAAGGAAGCAAACACAAACGTTAAGTTTACAAAACTGCACTAAACAGTGGGATTGTGGTGACTCAGACCTTGAGGTCTGCCTGGCTGGAGACCAGAGAGTGAAGTAGCTCATATCAATATCACTCTCTTTGGCTTTCCTGCTCTAAGATCTCTTATCAGCTACCTCCTGTCTCACTCCCAGATTCACACAGGGCAGGAAAAGAGAGAACTTACATCAATTTGAGAACATGACTCTTATTTTCTTCACTCTTTTCTTCACTTTTACCTCAAACTAAAAGGTTATTACTACCTTATTTTCTTCTGTTTTCCCTCAGCCATCAATCACCTTTTCCCCCTTTTCCTCTTGAAGTTTCTGTAATCATTGTACAAAAGTTGCATAAAAATTCATGTGGTTTAAGACACATCTTAGCACTTTTTAAACATATGACACTGTGATGAATCAAATCTCTGTGTGCATGCTCAGATGCTCAGTTGTGTCCAACTCTTTGAGCCCTGGACTGTAGCCAGTGAAGCTCCTCTGTCCAGGGGATTTCTCAGGCAAGAATACTGAAGTGCGTTACCATTTCCTTCTCCAGGGGATCTTCCCAACCCAAGGATTGAACTCGCATCTCCTGCATTGGTAGGCGGATTCTTTACCACCTTACCACCTGGGAAGCCCCTTGAATCTATGACTTAATTTAATTGACTCAAATTTTTTCTTGGTGATGAATAAAATATTGGGTTGTGCCCAAATCCTGGATGAAATACAGAGCTTACCTGAGTCAATTGTTGCCAACAGTGGCTTCAAAGACAACCTGAATCATAAAGACATATGATATCGCTGATAGCACATGATGTCACAGACACTGACGGTCACTGGTGCTTGAAGGAGCCACAGTATTTTGAAAAATCCCCTGAGAGACTAAGCCACCTATTCTCCATCTTGCCACATTCTCATTTTAGAGGAAAAGAGCCATCAGAGAGGGTTCTGCACAGGAGACTCCATACAGGGTTTTAAGAACTCTTGTCTTCAGAGCATGATTTTTTTGCATCTGACATCTTTCTCCTCATAGAATGTTATGAGTCAGTGCTTAAGTAATGCCTGTGTTCTCCTTTTATCTATGTACATGCGTGTGTCCACAAATGATGTCCTGGTGTTTGGAAAGAAAAGCAAATCTCCTTTCTTTAGTGGGTTCTAGCCCAATACAGAAATTCTTCTTAGTTTCCTGAGATTGAGGCTTAATTTGGCATTTTCAATATTGATTTCTTTGGTCACACTATCCTCCAAAAATGCTAATTTTTATTTCTAAAAGAAACATAACTTTCTGACCAGGACAGTTGAATAATACATGGAACTTTAAATTTTTTCTCATTGCCTACCTGAAAACAAACAAACAGATATTTGCACAGTAATTGTATCATTGTTTACAGTTTTGCTGTTGAATTAACATATGTGTTGTTCTATTACAAGTAGAAGGCTTTCTTTTCTTATTGTTAAGAGCCGTAAGCTATCTGCCATTTGGTAAGCTGAATGTTTGGAATGTGTCCCAGTATTAGAAACTTGTCTCAATTGTTGTTCGGTCCATAAGTTGTCTCCAACTCTTCGTGACCCCATGGACTGCAAGCACACAAGTCTTCCCTGTCCTTCACCATCTCCTGGAGTTTACTCAAACTCATGTCCATTGTGATGCCTTTCAACTGTCTCATCCTCTGTGGTCCTCTTCTCCTCTTGCTCTCAATCTTTCTCAATATATCTTAATATTTGGGCAATGTCTTGATTTTGTTGCAGGAAGGGGCGCCTCTTCCGCGGCCCAAAAGTGGGCTCTTGTCTAACACTTGGAAGTGAATTGTCTAAGGAGACATACATGCTGACAAAACAAGAGACTTGATTGAGAAGGGGTGCCCAAGTGTAGAGCAGGAAGATAAGGGAAGCTAGGAGGACTGCTATGCTACTTGACTTGCAGTCTTGTGTTTTATGGTGAAAGGATTAGTTTCTGGGTAGTCTCTGCCCCATCATTCTGACTCAGAATCTTTCCTAGTGGTACATGTGTTTCTCAGCCAAGTGGGATCCTGCGAGGAGGATTCTGGGAGGTAGTAGGACATATGGTGTCTCCTTTTGACCTTTGCTGAACTTTTTGGGTTGGTGGTGGCTTGTTAGTTCCATGTTCCTTACCAGGACTTCCTGTTGTAAAGTAACTGTTGCAAATAGTTACTGTGGTGCCTGCCTAGGTTGAGCGATCTCAATCAGTGCTTCCTCTGCGGCTGCTAAGTCACTTCAGTCGTGTCCGACTCTGTGCAACCCCATAGACGGCAGCCCACCACCTGGGATTCTCCAGGCAAGAACACTGGAGCAGGTTGCCATTTCATTCTCCAGTGCATGAAAGTGAAAAGTTAAAGTGAAGTCGCTCAGTCATGTAAGACTCTTCGCGACCCCATGGACTGCAGCCTACCAGGCTCCTCCGTCCATGGGATATTCCAGGCAAGAGTCCTGGAGTGGGGTGGCATTGCCTTCTAGCAAGTTCATAAATAAAGCATATAAACATAACATTTTTTACAAAGTATATATGTATAAAATTCTTTACACAAAGTTTTCATAGGCAGAAAATAGTATATAGTGTCAGTGAAAAAGAAATACAGTAGGACTTGAGAAATGAAGGGATTGTGAGTAAGAACAAGAATTATAGACTAAAAAAGAACAGCTATTTAATAATAAGGAATTGTAGGTTTTGATGCTCTGGTTTTCTCAAAGACAAAGACATCATCTGAAGGCTAGCAGGCCTCCATTGAGAGAGAATTGGATATTAAGGGAGACTTGGTGAGACTCCTGGGTGAGACTCTCCTAGGTGAGACTTGAGGACACTTGTGCTTACTTGGTGTCCTCGCTTAGAAAAACTGCACACTCATTTTGCACTATACTCATAGTTGGTACAGTGTTAGAGAATACTTGAAGTCACCTCTCAATAGCATCCCAAAAAAGTGTATGTATTCTGAATATTGGTGATTACATGAATGTGAGAAAGCGCTCTCTTACAAAAAGTAATTTCCATAGTGTTTCAAACTTAAGAATTTAAAAGACAAATATGGTTTTATTTAACATGGAGATATCTCAGGCTCTTAGGCCTTTAGTATTTGAGAACAGGCATGTTCCTGTTTATTATGCTCTCATCGTATATTTCAGCAATTAGCATTCAGGGAGACAATTCTATGGATACTTGGATACTGAATGTCTGTACTATTGGAGTTTAAGTTCTAACAGCCATCTCAAAGCCCTGTCTACTGAGCTAGTTTCCAGTGACTGTCAGTGAGTGAGAGGAAACTGAGACATGTATGGGGAAAAGTTATTGTAGCAAAAGCAAGATGGGATATGGTGTACTTGACTTAGGATAGGCATTCCCTTTAGGTTTTCTATCCTTGTAGATAATATTTTCTGTGGAATACAACTCATGTAGTAGTATTGAAGCTAATGGAATATAATTTTCAACAAATCATTTTTGGTTTTTGTTATTAAAATTTTTATTTATTTGATGTTTAGTGAGCTATTAGCCAGCAATTAGAGGCCCAGTTTAAATGTCTTCCTATTTATAAAATTTTCACTCACTGTTTTCAAAATATTATTTTCATTTTTCTCTTTTAAATAAATATATATTAGTGGATTTATCTTGTTTCTCCATGCAGTCTATACGTAATAGATGCATTTGCTATTACAAAGAACAGAATACATTGGATGAATTGTTAGCAGTCCTTGGCTATATATTTCTCAAAATATTGATTATTCTGAGAGCTTTATATCATGTGTGAATTTTCCAAAACTTTACGTTCTAAAACAATTTTTTCAGTTTATTTTTAGCCATGTAATGCAGCTTGTGGGATCTTAGTTCCCTGACTAGGGATTGAACCCAGACCTAGGCAGTGAAAGTGCTGCGTCCTAACCTCTGGACCACCAGAGAATTCCCCAGACTGTGCTTTCTTACTTCATCTTCATGCTACCTGTCTCAGGCTTTTTGCCTTATTCATTTAAATTTTAC